>NC_056743.1:392567500-392742500 GCF_019279795.1 Protopterus annectens | reverse complement strand
CTTCCCTTTTGATCCTCTATCCCTGTATTGAATTAAGTTAGTAAACTGGAGAATGAATGAAGGCAGCTGCTTACCTTCTCTTGAATCACAGCACCATAACATTGCTTATTCAGGAAAGTGGAAGGGAGGACATATGCATAGAGACACAATTAATTTAGAGTGCACTGTGTATGACCAGTCTCTTCAACCTGAATGAGCACAGCTAAGGGCTCTGTAGTTTTGTGAGGATTTCTATGTTTGCACGTGTGCTAATATGCAGAACTGTACAAGACTGGGATTTAAATCAAAAGTGTTAATCCATCACATTTACTAATATTACGCTGAAAACACTGAGAGGCTATTAAAACTTAACTAAAAAAATGACTTAGTAACAAGTACCCCTGTACCACTTGCACAATTCACATTTCTCTGACTCTAAATTTACTACTAATGACGCTGCTTAAGTTTGGGAGTAAGAAAGCACTGACTCAACCCCAATGTCCTGCATGCTCAAAGTTAGTGTTGTGGCAGTCTTTGATGTTAGTAGCATCTCAACATTTTGCCATAGGCTGTCACTCTAGCTGTAAGCTCCTAACTGATTTTGAGGTGGCATGAAATTCTCTTGTATGAATGATCATTCCCACCCCATCCTGTCAGCAATGCTAAGTATTTTCTTTTATGTAATAATTCCTTTTTCTGTATTTATGTGGTGTAATGGGCCTCTGATACTGTGATTCTTAAGAAATACTGCAATATTCTAAGAATACATGTGTTTTCATGACTAGCTCCTTTATGTAATCTTATGCATTGCATAAATCTGTATTTTTTGAAGTGTAGAAGGTGATACGCAATCATCAACAAAAGAATAGAACTACAAGTGAGAAGGTAGAAGAGAGGCTTTTGTGTCTCTTTTGAAACACTTACCTACTGGTCTTTCTGTACAAATCACTAGGGCAAAATGATAAATGTGAACAATTCCATTCCATAGCTGCATCATGCAATACAAGACACTGCAGTACAGACCTGGATTCTAAATTAATCTAGAGGTGTGTCATCAGTAGAAAAAACACTGTTGTCCCAGTCTATCTAAAAATGATAAACTAAATACTGTGCTCACCAGAATCAGTCGGAATTATCAAAGACCTTTTCCAAAAAGCAAACACCGGCATATAATTGTACTTTTTCTAGTAGCTGGAACACACAAAGCTGTCCTATGAAGATATAATGATAATATCCTTTATTTATTTCATATATATATATATATATATATATATATATATATATGTGTGTGTGTGTGTGTGTGTGTTTGCGCATGTATGTATATGTATATATATATATATATATATATATATATATATATATATATATATATATATATATACATACATGGTTTCTGCATACATTACAAAACCATGCGTAAGCAGGTATGCACCGCTACACCTTTTCCTTCAGTTGTTCTCACCGATTTCCTGGGGAATGTCGACAGCGAGCTCACTGTTTGTCTTTATCTGCTGATCAGGAAATGTCAGCTTATTGCTTTGGGGGACAATAAAATCTAAAGCAATAAAATATGTCTCTGCTGTATGATTTAGCATATAGATAGTCTTTTAAAGGGACTTTGTGTCATTTCAGATTCCTAAGCTTGCGATATATGATCAGTAGCAGGCCTGGCTTCAGAAGTTAGACCATTTTCAGGACCCTAAGTAAATGATTCTATAAACCTACTTCTCCAGTACAGAATATTTACAGTGTTTGTGCATCTGCTATAGTGTACATCGTACCCCATAGAATAAGTTCCATTGGGAGCTAAGGTGTAAGACCATCCATAAGGCAGCTGTGGAGCAATCATACAAATTATGTATATAATTAAATAAATCATTAAAATAGGTAGTCATAACAGATTAAAAAATCTACTCATAGTAGATGGAAAATGAAATGTGACCCTTACTGTCAATATTCAGTGCTATAACTGTACATAGATTTATTAAAGCAGGAAGACTACAGTAACTTTCATTTTGAAGTTTCCTTTAAATACAAAATTTGTACTGATTTAATTGCAAGGTAGCATTCATCATTTGAAAATGTGTACAAGACACACTTATTATTATATTGTACAGTCAAGGACTTGGGATTTCTATTATGAACTGTAATACTGCTAGCAGCTATAAATCACCACTGTTGAGCAGCACTGACATTCTCCACCAGTGTAACCCAGAAATCACATCCTTCGTTTTTCAGTAGTTCCAAGAGTCCAACAATTTTGTAATGAGCACTGATGTGTTTCACATTTGTTCTACCATGATGCTTCCGTAATTATGAAAGAAACTACCTACACTGCTTTTGTTGTGACTGGTCATAGTCTTTCAAATATTTCTCTGAAAGGGCAGTTTTATGTGGCATATTTAAATATAATAAGAGTTGCTAGCTAATTTTGTTTCTTTAAATGTTATATAGCTTCAAACATAAAAGGGAATTATGTTTCACAGTGTACATTTATTCTTATAAGATCATTGTCTAATAAGATTATACACACACACACACACACACACACACACACACACACACACACACACACACACACACACACACATGCACCCATCTAGTTATATTGTTTCTCATTTTCTCATGTTCCTGGCTTTCCACATCAGCTTCCATAGTATTATGATCACATAGCCACATGACGCTTTTCTTATTTGACTATTGTCAGGCAAGCTAAGAATACTCCTTTGCAGAATAAGTGATAATGGGCATGATCCAGAGGTTGTTGACTGTTTTGTTAAGCATTCTTTACATTCCCATGTAATACCTATTTTATTCCTCATTACAAACTGTTAAGTTTGTCTGATTGGTACAACTGCTTACAAGAACTCATATGTGCCATCAAATGCAGTACTTTCTTATCTGCTAATGTAAACGATTCAGTCAGAATTTCTTATCTGGCTGTTCTTTCTTGATGAGCTAAGGTGAGGTGTAGGCCTGTGGTATCACCTGTGTCCCAGCCACTGAATACATGAGTATTAAACTGGATTATTTCATCTTCCTTTCATTCATTATTTTCATATAATTACTAACAAGCCAGAGCTAGACTTTATACATGCTTTTCATACTACCAAAATTATAAACAAGTATAAAAACTGAAATTGGCCTAGGAGCTAGTTTTATTCATATGGTCCCATTGCTGGGACAGAACAGCAGATGCTGTGCATCATATACCTACATAAGCTGTTCCACTTACACAGCAACTGTCAAGTAACATATTAAAATGTGTAAAGAAAACGAGGGAACCAAAGAGGTAAAGAGAGCGAGAAGGAGAAATAAAAAAGGAAATTACTGCTACTCAACAATGTTTTATAAAAAACAAAGTCCATACTGCTGCTGCTGCTGTTGAAACCCATGTAGCTGCATAGCTGTGAAAAATTCACATTTATTTTTGGATTTTTCAATATTCCCATTTTAAGGACCTATTAATATAATACTGTTGTTGTTACCAATGAAGGACTGTTGCTGTTACGCTTTTTGTCCTCTCTGAGGAGTACAGTCAAGACTGATATCCTTTTCTTCTATAAGCAGCACCCATAAGGATAAAGGTCACAGCCCTACCGTTTTCCACACCTAAATGATAGAACTACAGTATTGTTGCAGGTGAGATACATTAACATAATAAACAAAACAGGAATAGTACTGTAAGTCCCAAAAGTGTGAAAAAGCTGAAGAGAACAAAAAATAAAAATCACACTTGCGAAGTTAAAGTTTAAGCTCTTTTGTCTCTTAAATACACACAATTTCTTTAGAAACACAGTAAATATGATAAGCTGGATAACTGCAAACTTGGTGATGAAGTCGCTGAACAAAGATCAATGATATGCGAAAACCATGCATGCAAAAATCTTGAACAAATATAAGTTATTCAAAAATTATTTGAAAAAAATGCAAGTTCCTTTTCCTTTGGCATTTACATTTAATATGGTTTCTGCGGTGGTACGGTGGTAGCGTTGTTACCTCACAGCAAGAGGATCTCCTGTTCGATTCTCGGCTTGGCTTGGGAGTGCCTTCTGTGTGGAGTCTGCATGTCCTTCCCGTGGTTGGGTAGCGTTCGAAAGACATGCGTGCATAAATGGGCGTTCCTTCATTGAAGGCTGGGCGTCGAGCTGGCACCTTGGTGTTTCGTAAAAATCTACTGCCAGTCATTAGCGGACTGGAGTTCCGCTTTGGTGACCCCTTACCAGGAAAAAGCCGAAAGACAAACAACATTTACATGGCCATTTAGCCCAGGGTTAATGCCAGCTTTTAATAAAATCTGTCAATGGAGTTTTCAGCATTTGCATTTCATATTTACAGCCCCTTACCTCTGATCCTTATGGAAAGTACATAATACAAAATGCAAACTCCCTAAACAATACACAACTTAATGCATGTTTACCTAAAGCATTATTGCCATTCATATTTTTGATGTGTAACATGTTCATAAATCCTGTCACTGAGACTTCTGTTAGTTACCTTATATAGAATGTTTAACAAGAAGCACATTTGCTTAAGTAAACAAGACACAGAGTTACATGTATAAAATCCATTAAGATAAAGAACTCTGTTGACATCAAAAAAGATGATGTTTCAGAAAAGCAATACTGTCCACAATTATTACAAGAAGATCCGTTATGTTTCTCATGTAATCATAAAGATCTAATACAAATTGTTTACTATCCTTCAAAATGCGAGTGTTGGCATTCACCAATGGTCTAAGATAATATTCTATATAAATTGATAAGGGCTCAGTTACCCAACCTCTCCCTGCTACGATGGGCCTCATAGGGGGATTGTTGAGACACTTATGTACTTTGGGGAGTCCTTGAATAATCAGTAATAAGGGATTATTCACCCTCAAGAATTTAAATAAGTCTAAATTGATATATCCACTCTTCAGCACATCATCTAACATATCATAAATTTTAATCACTCTATTTTCCACTTCCTCTATATTAATTCTAGAATAGAACCTCTCTTCGTGTAATAATGTCACCATACTTTGTCTATAATTGTCTCTGTCCATGATCACAATAGGACCTCCGTTATCCGCTGGTCTAATAATAATGGAATCATCATTACATAAATCATTTAGTGCTGTCCTTTGTTTAAATGTAAGGTTACTATTTTTTCTGTTCTTAGTAGACTTAGTATATACCGTTGAACCTATGAACCTATGAGGGGATGGAAATATGGAACTTGAATGCCAAGAACTGAATTGGTAGATTTTAGTAAAAGCCAGCATTAGTCCAGGGCTAAATGGTTATGTAAATATTAAATGTGAATTGAAAAGGATAAGGAACTTATTTTTTTTCAAATAATTTTAAATGACCTTTATTTGTTCAAGATATTTGTAGTAGTTGTTTTCACTTATCATTGGTATTTGTTCAATGAAATCATCACCAAATTTGTATTTATCTAGCTCATATGTTATTTGTTGTGTTTCTGAAGTAGCCACGTCAGTTAAAAAGAAAAATGCACATAAACTTTCAAGGACATTGCAAGTGTGATTTTTTTGTCTGTTTTGTTTTGTTAATTTAACATAATACCACTTTATAATTTCATTTATTTGATAATCTTTTATAATATGCATTTACAGTGTCAGATATACCACATCTTCCATGACGGCATACTTAAGTATGTCTTTTCGCACTTATATACATATATACACACAGACACACACATGCATTCATGTAGACACACTAACACAGAATATAGATACAATAAGATTTTCTTGCATGCATACATGAGCATGAGCACACATACACACACACACACACACACACACACACACACACACACACACACACACACACACACAGACACACACACACACAGACACACACACACAGACACACACACACACACACACACACACAAGCAACCCTACATAATAGCAAGGGTGTAGGAGATTAAACACTTAGCAGCTGGCCATTTTTAAGAAAGATATTTCCTGATACTATTTTATCATTTTAGTTCCATGTCTTTCATAAGATCATAGGAGGTTAATAGCCTTTATAGGCCTAGCCATTTATGCCCTAATCATCCCAATTATCAATGCCCGAAGACTAAAATGGCTTTGGTGCATGCCTGTTCATTAGGACATCTACAAACTGCCACTGTCCAAATGGGACATAGGCAACAAGCTAGGCGGAATTTGCAGTTTCCCATCTGTTGGTCTAAATTGTAGTTGAGTAAGCTTAAACAAGACCTCTCTTTCAGATGAATGGGGAGTCTGTTCCAATATATGAGTAATCCCTGAGCCACATACCTATCCCTCCAACATGTTTTGTTTATTGTCACAAATATCCTGGGCTGATATCATAAGCCAGTGCTCCCCCCACCGCTATAGTTTATACCTTGCCTACATGGAGCACTATGGAGCTCATGTTATAGATAAAAAAACTTGTATTAAACTGCTACAAACTGCTTGCTACTAATGTAATAAACAGTTACAGCAGTTTATACCCAACCTGCATGGAGCACTATGGTTCTCATGTGTTAGTTAAAAAAAGTCTTCATTTAAGCTGTAGCAAATTGCATGCTACAAAGGTAGAAAACAGATGCTAGAATTTATACCTTGCCTGCATGGAAAGCTATGACACTTGTATTTTAGTTAAGAAAAAAAAAACAACAACTTATATTAAACTGTAGCAAACTGCAGGCTACAAATGTAGCCAAGAGTTGCTACAGCTTAGACCACACATGGAACACTGCAGTGGTCAGCTTTGACCACAAATGCAATACTGGCTTTTTAAAAAGCTGGTTTTGCATTAAAAAATGCCTGGGGATGATAGATGGCTGATCTCACCCAACCACCACTTTGCGCCGAAGCCATTGTTCTCTCACTCTGCACTAATATCTAGTATGCTAAGCATAGCTTGGTTCTCTGTAGTTTTTAAGAGACTGAAGGCAGGAACAGGGATTTGAAGTGGTGTGCATAGGATATGTTATTTATATCCTGTATTTTTTAGAGAGGAACTCCTGTGGCCACTCCAACTGTTGCAAGTGCTTGGTTAGGTACATACCAAAGGCTGAATTGTACTCAACTGTTGATCTCATGAGGGCTGAATATATTGGGACTATAATCTGCTTAGATCTGGATGCCATGCCCTTGCTTATTAAGTGTGCCATGTAGAAAGATGTTTCACTACAAGGGACACGTGGTGGTCAAAGTTCATGTTAGTTTCAACCTGAATTTCCAAGTCTGTTTTGAAGAAATTAGACACTGTCATCTGTGCTAGCATGCCTGGCTGAAGTTCTGTATATAATTTCAGATTGACCTGTGTATTTTATGCCAGCATGACTAGCTATGACTTTGTATATAGGTTTTTACATGTTGATTTATAATCTGTTTGAAAAGAATGTTTTAAAGACTTGAACAGTATCCTTTTATATTGCTGACTGTGCATGTTTGTGAATAAAGATTCTAAACTCAAACTGTATCAGATTCAGCTGATCAACAGATGATGTCAATGGTATGTTGACAATTGCTATGTGTTACTGACACAAGCTGAAAGACAGGAAGGAACTTTAAGAAAACAGCTGCTGGTTGAATTTAAAAATATGAAATGAAAATTAGAACTGGAACAGTTGACTGGCTAGTCTGTAAAAGAGCCTGCTGAAGACAATTGTCAGTTGTCAGAAGTCAGTTACAGTTGTCAGTTGAACTGTGCAGTGGATACCCAAAAAGTACTCACCAAGAACTGTAAACTTACTTTTGCTCTGTTGTAGTAATTTAGTTTACATCAGGGACAGTTTTATTAGTTAGTTAGGAAATTATAACTAATCAGCTAGATCAGTTAGAGTTTTTTCTGAATGTTGGATCTCTGTTCTACAGTATTGATTTAATTTTCCTGGTGCCTGAGTTCTATTTGTTTATTGGGAATTACTGTTTTATATTTTTAATCACTTTGCTCAAAATTAAATATTTTTATTAACTTATATTGTAGATGGACAGGCAGTGTTTTTCTTTAGTTATTTGAGAGTGCTTATACTTGCCTTGATAACTTCCCAATCCACTCCAAAAGCCTGACTCCTTACGTCATTTGCTACTGTTTGTTTTAAAATTTAATTTTCATAATTGAACACCCTTTTAGAAGGGCATGAAGACACTCTGATTTGTGGCAGCATTACCATATTATGTTGGGGAAGGGACACAGGCTTTCTCAGAACTGTTTGGATATTTGAGATTTAATTTATTTAAATGTTAGTCTATCAGAGGTGTTAAACCTGGGACACGTTGCTCTGAAGTGTGTAATAAGGTGTAGACAGAAGTATACAGCCCAGTCCCAGGCTATAGAGCATGTTCCTGTTGTGCTCTTAAGGGAAAATTGTGAAATGTTACTCCAGTTAAGTGACAGTCCCATATGGAGTCAGTAGTGAGGATTGAAGCTCCTTAGTTACTGACTTAGGATAGTAAGGGATGTCACATTATTTGGTGGTGGTTCAGTGGGATATTATCTGGACATTACATTAATTGGTGGCATTCTGGTGGATATTAACCAGACGTCACATGTCTTAACCACTAGGTATACTCTTAGGGAAGTGATATCAATACTGTAATTTGCAGGGATGGTTGTGTTCCCAAGGGGTAAAATTATGCATTTTCTTTTTGGCACTGAGTTTTAGGCCATGGATCTGGCACCAGTTATTTGCCTGTTTCAGGTTTCAGTGATTGCATACATTTTTCAGTCATCAGAAAATCTGGGCAGCCAAAGGCCGTCTACATTTGCCTTGACTTTAGAGAGGTATATTCTGAAGATTATAGGTCCCAGTAGGTGGATTCTCCCATTCTAACTTCATATGTCCTATCCTTGAGCCATTTGGCTGTCCATCAGGGGACATAAGCATTTGTGTCTAAGTTTGTGCGATTGTCTATAACACCTGTATAAGATATTGTGTCACACCCCTTTAACAGGTCTGGTGAGGCAGTATGCATAATTTTGCCCTTGTCTATGGCTCTAGTGACCTTGTTGAAAAAGTGCACCAGGTGTAGTTGTCATGATCTTCTCTTGATGAAATGAGATTGAGAATGGCCCAGTGTTTGAAGATTTCCTATGTCTTTGTTTCTTAGGTCCACAATAATTCTTTCTAAGGCTTTACATATAAGACTAGTCAAACCTATAGGTATGTAGTTCACTGGGTCTGTTGATGGTCCCTCTGTGTTTATTGGGATCATGTTTGCAGTCCTCCAGTCCGTAAAAATGAAGCTTGACTGGACGCTGTGATTCTCCATGGGCCTGACTGGTTGTGTTTCAAGCTATTTAGGAGGCATCATGGGATATTATCAGGACCCATTGATGCAGTGTTTCCAGCTTTGGAGAGTGCAGTGTGGACCTGTTCTTTGGTGATAGCTGGGGGAGAAATTGTAGAGGGTATTTCCTGGGGGGTAACTGGGGGTGATGAGGTGAAATTAGAGATAAATTTATTGGCTAGAAAATTTGTTCTATTCTCTGATTCAGTATAGGGAGTCTCATTTTCTTAGTTCAGCACATTGTTGGGAGTTCCCCATAGGGTTGGTACATTAACTGAAAAATGCCTTATGGTTATTCTTAGTGTATGAGATGATTCTTTCCTCAAAGTTGCCTTTGGTGGACTTGATTAATCCCCTTAGTTGCCTGTTGAGACTGATGAGGGAGTGTTTTGATTGTTAGGCATAGTCCTTCACTTTTTTGGACAGGAATTTCTTTTGTTGTACAACCTATTTATACTGAGGGGTCTACCAAGGGACCTTGTTTTTGGAATTTGCCCAAAGTTTATTTCAGTATGGTACAGTAGATATTTTGGAGTTATTTATATGATTGCAGAGGATTTCCCTAAACACTTTCAAGTAGGCTGCAGTGTGGTCTGAGTTGCCGTTGGGGGGGGGGCTTGGAATTTAGCTATGCCATCAATTAATATGAGGTAGTTAGTCTTGGAAAAGTTCTTAAAGTTTCTGTTGTTTGCTGAGATTTTGGGCTTTATATTTATTTCAAGGGTGACCGCTTTGTGATCTGACTTTACCAGTGAAGGCATTAGACTGGGGAGTGCAACATTCCATCATATTTGTGAGTACACAACCCAGGATACAAGATCCAGGATACTCATGCTCCTAGTAGGTATTCAGATTAGTAGTTCCAGGGTGTTTTCATTTAAAAAATCCAGGAATCTTTCAGCCTGTATTTTAATGGTGGTGTATGTATTGTGGTTTGTGGTGGGATAGTTGACATCAGCCACGAACAGGGTTGCGGGCTAAATGGTGAGTGACTCCAGTACTTTCAAGAAAATTATATGATTATTCTGGGTCATAGATGAGGACCTGCAGCTAGCAAGGATATGGTATTGGACTTTACCTAATGTTAGTTAGACATGGAATAGTTTGAGTGTCATATTGTTTGCCCAATCTTGAGGTTCACTTACTTTTTATGTAGCTTGACACACCTCCATCCCTTGTCCCTTCTTGTGCTGGTCTAAATTTTTGGAAAGCATTATAGCCTTGTACTGATGGAGGTATCTTCCATGGCTTAACACCATGTCTCTGTAACTGCACAGATGTTAACACTCTCATGCGTGCTTCTAGGTAATATAGCTTCTTGTTGAGACTCCTAGCAATGAGCAACAGCACCACTGGATTATCTTGTATAAAATTTACTATGTCTTAAGGTTTATTAGGCTGTCATTGCCTAAAAAGGCACTGTAGGTGTGGATAATGTTTTGGTCAATATCTAAAAGCCTAATGGGGACAGGTGCAGACCATCCCCTAGCAAAGCACTGGAGTCTGTTGATCATGGCAACCAAAGCTGACAAATAATTGATCACCTTAGAATTACACCAGGAACTAAGCTAATTGTTAAAGTCAATTATTGTGGTATCATCCTTGGAGATTGTAAAATACTGTTCATTGCTAAGCTTAAACCTGCCTGAGATACATAATCTGAAAGTTCTTTCATGTCTCTCTTTATATAGCCACAGAGGTATATCTTAGGTCCTTAACGCACCCACATGAACTATGACAGAGTCATACTGGTATTTGTGGTTCAGTGTCTTGAGTAAGTGTGTGATCTAGCAGATGCTTGCCCCTGATATGCAACTAACTGTGACTGTCACCTTACTCAGTCTGGTGAGTGGGTGGGGCATCAGTGTGACTTGCAATAGAGTCTCCAGTGACCAATATATTGGGTTGTGTAGTAGTTTGCCTAATGAATTAGAGATTGAGACATTGTGAGATGTAGATGTATGTGCCCTGGGGGAGTGTTGTCTTTTTAGCGTGTTTAGGAAGTTCTGGAGAACAGCATCTGGGAGGCCTTTGAGGTTTGGGTAGATTGCATTTAAGAGCCTCAGCATATGTGATTTTGTGTGTCTGACCCATAGTAGGTGTACTGCGTGTGTTACTGACAACTTTTTTGGAGATGGCAGTGTCTATATACAAGAGCCTTGCCTCCAAAGATGTAGTGTAATCACATCTCTCACATACTGTGTCAGTCAGCTTAAGAATATGATGGATGTCAGTAAACATGAGACAACTGATATATTGTCTCAGGATGCCTATTTTCACCATGCTGGCTATAGAGACAGTAGGAAAGTGCACCTCCATGGCTGCAGATCCCCTTTTTTTGTGATCTATCAGGGGAAATACCATATGGATTTATAACTAGCTAAACTAGGATTTGTTGGGTTGGATGGAGAGGTCCAGGACTGACCTTAAACAGCACTCCTGGAGTAATGCTTCTCAGTGGGCAAACTGGCCCAAGTACTTTTAAGTACTTAGTCCTCTGACATACCTTTGTGTACTTTTATGAACTTTTCAAGACCTTATAATTTTGATAGTTGCCTACAAAATATCTATAATTTCTTCTCCAAGCTTTAAAGATACAATGTTATGAATTTCTGTGAGAAAATTTTAATTATTTTATGCTGCAATATTAGATTCACAGTTTCATTTACATATATTAATGCATAGCATTTTTGTATGAGGCTGAGTTCCAAACCAAGTAACTCATATGTAGTTGTGAAGGAAGTGCCATTATGAGTGATTATAAGAAAGGACTTCCATGGTTCCTTATGGGATGCTCAGTTAACTGGACTTGCACAAGCCCTTATAGATGGTTCAACATCTGTATGTGTTTCCAAAATAATTTATGCAATAACTACCCTGAACTCTGAAGTACATAAGAAATGGCAGTACATGCTTACTGAGACTGCCTTAACTGCATGTAAAAGTCCTCCTTTGCTATAAAACCTCTGATTGCCCACATTCACAAAGGTAGACAAAGCTAATAACAGTCCAGTAGCTAAGCAGACATAAAGCAATAGACATATGTTAATGTGCTGTGGTGAGGTACTGCTTGTGCTTTGGATATCATGGCCAACCAGTTTGGATATATCGTGGCTACACCAGTTTGGACACTGCTGTAGGAACATACCCTCAGCAGTACAAAATAAAAAGATGCTGTAGATATTCCTCTACTGTTGAAAATATTAATTGCCCCTTGCCTGCTGTGCATTTCTACATGGATATGTTACTTTCCTTTCTCTAACAGTTTACTACACATATGCTGCACAAATAGTACATCCTGCTATACTATTAAATACAGGAACACTCATATCCATATAGCTCTGCATTGGTACAGATGCATGTTGCAATCGCAAGCATCCTTTTCAGTGGTCAATTAGATGGCTATCTGTGGAAGAATGGCAAGTCCCCATATCGTCACTGTATGTATATTAGTTATTCCTGAAAATCTGGTACTCTGATCAACCCTCTCCCCAATAACTGCCCTGTCATGTCTTCTGCCTGCGTAATGTCTATGCACAATTGCTGCATGTCCTGGCATGCAAAGCCCCCACCAGTACTATCCAAACTATCCCAGTACTCTTTGTTTTTTGCTTGTTTGCTATTAGATCATAGGTAAATGGACTACTGAATGTCCATTGTGGAGTTAGTTGTATTTTTGCACCGGATGGTTTCTGCAGTACGTATTATACTCCTTTACATTGCACAACTTAGAATCTCATTATTTCACACATTTTTGTTGTATTACATGTAGTGGCCTATAGTCACTCAAACAAAATCAGCCTCCCTACTCCTGTAGCATCACGCATTTGTGGGATGCACACTGTGGACTACTCTTGCCTGCACTCCTTGTCAGTGGAGGACTCAGACACAGACCTTTTGGTCTCAGGCTCTTGATATAGAAACACTGCATATTTTTTTTTTTGTCAAAAAACTTTTTATTGATTTATACACAATACACTTAGGAGTTGAATACATATAAATAACGTTGATTAAAACAAATTACAACTCTTATAGGTAATTGGAAAGAAAGAAAGATAATAATAATAACACAAAATATATACATTATATACAATAGGTAACCAGAAAATAAATGATAACTTGAAGGAAAAAAAAAAATACCATAAATTGATAGATTTCATTTGTGGATATAGAAATTACATCAAACATCAAGACCAGAAAAAGTTTAAAAACAATTAATTATTAATAATAGTTAAAACCTTCTCTAATACTAAATTTTTAAAAGCCATTTTTTTAGGACTCTTAACCAAGTTTTTCTGAGCATCAATATATAAGTAAGCCATTTTTTGGAAAGTATCCCAGCTTAGTTTGGTATGATCGAGCCAATTTTGAGTTATGTATAGTTTTATTAAAGAGCAAATAAAAATAATTACATGAGTATCCTGTTTTAAGAGAGGAATAATTGGTATATGAAGAATAGCAATTTCCCAGGACAGCGTTGATTTATGGTATCCCATTCTCTGAAGTCTTACTTTCAAAGAGGTCCATAATTTATGGGAAAAATGACAATGCCAAAGAATATGTAAAAGGTCAGCTTGGGAGTAGGAACAACATGTGCATGAAGAGGATTTATTGGGATCAAATTTATTTAGTTTATATGGTGTGCAATAAGCATCATTGTTTATTATTAATTGTGTGTAACCCAATTTCTTAAATGGAGTAAACTCCCTAGTATATCTAGTTGCCAAGAGTTTTTGATTCTCAGTTATTTGTGAATTATAATTTAACCAGATATTTGAAAAGAGACAGTTTTGATCTATCACTAGATTCTTTATAAGTTTATAAGATTTTGATAACATTTTATCTGATGAAGATAGTGAATTAATTATCTTATTAAGATTATTTAAATCAAGTTCTATAGGTTCTATGGGATCATACTTAGCCATTATTACTTCTCTTAATTGACGAAGAATAGAAGAATAATTCCAATTTACATTCAAAATTTTTCGCCAATCTATTAGGGACAAATCAATATACTTCAGGATATCCCAGACTTTCAAGTTTTTAATTAAAGGATAATTAGATAGGTTAAATGGAGTGTTATCTAATGTTATATTAGGATTGAGATGAAGTGGTTGAAAGAGGTGAGAATACTTATCTAGATCACATAGTTTTAGTAAAGCTTGAAAAGCTTTAATCTTTTGTTTAAGAAATACAGAAAGTTTACTAGTAATCCTTGTATCTAAAGAAATAAAAGGAATAGCCTCTGGGTTTATGTTATTAGATATAATGCAATTATACCAAATCTTAACCCATAAGGGATTATAAAAGCCTTTACTATTTTTAAAATTAGATATGATTAAAAGCTTGTTTGATGAAACAATTAAATAGTAAAGATAGAAATTTGGTAATCCCAGACCACCTTTGTCCTTAGAAGTAGATAATCTAGAATAAGAAATTCTAACCGATTTGGGAAACCATAAAAATTTAGCTAACTTATTATTTACTTTTTCGAAAAAAGACCTAGGAATTATCTAATCAGAAGAATTGAATTGATACAAAAATTTTGGTAAGATGTTCATTTTAATTATAGCAGCCTTTGATAAAAGAGATAAATGTAGGTGTTCCCATCTAGTTATGTCAGAAACTATTGAGCTCCAAACTTTATTTAAGTTGTTTTGAAAAGAAGAATGATTATTGTGTTCCAAATTAATTCCCAAATATTTCATACCAAAAGTAATTTGGATTTGTTGATCTGAAAAGAAGCATAATTTATGAACCATATGGTTTAAAGGAAAGATATGAGTTTTTGAAGGATTAACAAGATAATTTGAAACATAAGAGAAACGTTCAATAGAATTTGTTATTTTGTTAAGGTCAGATAATGGATTTTGAAAGTATAATACTAAGTCATCAGCAAAGGCAGAAAAATGAATTTTAGTATTTAGAATCATAGGTACTTTATGAAATGTGTTTTGAGTAATAAACAACAGTAACGGTTCTAAATAAATATTAAAAAGAAAAGGGGATAGTGGACAACCTTGTCTCATGCCTTTAGTAATCTTTATAGGGGAGGACGTATAACCATTAATATAGAGTCTGGTAAACATATCTTTGTATAAAGTTTTCAAGAAGTTTATAAAGGATAAAGGAAAATTGAAACATGCCATCGTTTGAAAAAGAAAGTTCCAACAGACTCTATCAAAAGCATTTGATGCATCAAGAATCAGTGCGTAAATTGGGTTAGGATCATTTTTTATAAGATGTAAAATAGATTCTAAAGTCAGTGTATTATCCCATGCATGTTTGTGGAACATAAATCCTGATTGGTCTTGGGAGATAATTGAGGGTAAAACTTGTTTCAATCTTTTGGCCAAAATAGTAGCTAAAATCTTTATGTCTAAATTTATTAAAGAAATAGGTCTATAGTTAGATGGATCTGTTTTTTCTTTATTGTTTTTCAAAATTAAAATAGTTTTAGATGTATTCCAATGGATATCCGAAATGTCCTTGACTTTTATGTAATTATATACTTTAAAAAGAAAAGGAACAATTACCGATTTAAAAGATTTAAAAAATTCCGGAGTGAATCCATCTGGACCAGGAGATTTACCAGATTTAAGACTATCAATTGATTCAGAAATCTCTTGATGAGTTAGAGGAGCAGAAAGCAATCTTTGTTGTTTTTCATTTAACTTGGGAAAATTTAAAGAACTCAGAAAGCTTTTTATATGATTATCACTCAACGAATTAGTTGATTGTGAGTATAATTTTGAATAAAGTTTTGTAAAAAGATGAATATTCTCATTATCAGTGTTGTAAAGTTTATTCTTGTACAGTAAAATGAAATTTTTGGCTTGTCAAAATTATTTTTAATTATTCTAGCCAAGATTTTAGAAGGAACTTGAGCCCATTCTGAATATGTAGCTAACAGTTTTTGATCTACTAAAGAAAGGTTATTTTGGTGTAACAAAATTAGTTCTTTTTGACAATCTAAAATTTGCTTTTCAAAACTAGAGTCTCGATTCAATCTAAACTGATTTTCAAGAGAATGAATTGTAGATTTTAAGAACTCTTCTTTCTTATTGTAGTGTTTTTTAAGGTATGCAGATTTACTGATAAACATTCCTCTTAGTCTCGCCTTGCATGCCGCCCATTGTATATCATAAGGAATATTCGTTGAATCTAGTTGGTTATCCATTTCCTGAATAGTTTCAGAGCATTGTGTACATATATCTTTATTTAAGAGTAAATTATTGTTCAGTGTCCACTTATTTATGTTGATATTATTTTTATTATTATGGGTAATGTTTAGTTTTAATAGGATTCTTGAATGGTCAGAAAGATATCTGGGTTCAATATTAAAATCCAAAATAAATTTAGAAATAGTGTTGGAGATCAAAAAAAAATCCAATCTAGACCATGAGTGATAACATTTAGAATAAAATGTGTAAATATCTTTTATGTTTGAGAATTTTATGGTGTGAAGTGGGTCAAATAAATTATGTTCCAAGATTAATTCATTTAAGGCCAGAGAAGCCTGATGATTATAAGAAGCGGAGCAACTAGTGCGATCAATTTCTGGATTTATTACAGCATTCCAATCACCTCCAACTATAATATAATGGTCCTTATAACAGGTAAGTAAATTGAAAATTTTTAAGATAAATAAATGTCGATTTCTGCAAGGACCATATAAATTTAGAACTAAAAGTGGTTTATCCAGGTTATGGATAGTAGCAGTAAACAGGCACCAACGGCCCTCATTGTCGTATTTCTCCTCTAAGATGTTTCCTATGAATTTTTGTTTAATAATTATAGCTACTCCCCGAGAGTTAGAAGAATCTCCAGAAGCTACTATTCTCCTAATCCAATTTTTATTTAACCCCCTTTCCCAGTCATCCCGAGGTATATGTGTCTCTTGAATAAAACATATACTGGCTTGTGATTTAAATATCAAATGAAATAATAAAGATTTTTTGGATTTACTTTGGATTCCTCTAACATTCCAGGAATCAATTATTAAGCAATTTGTCATGGGCAATGTAGCAGGTTGGTATTGATGCAATGAAAATATGATGTAATGTCCTGAATGTATTTAAAAAAGTACCAAAAACAAAGAATATAGCTAGACTGGTCTATAAACAAATAAAAGCACCACGTTAAAAGTAAACTCAGAGGATAAATATTTTGAAGTTTACCTACTACCCTCATCCTTACCCTAGTGCCTGCCCACCATACCCCTATTGATGAGGGAGGATCAAAAATAGACATAATAGAACTAGCAGTTTTGGTTATCAAAAACATGAATTTTACAAAATAAATTTTGCATATAGTCCTTAAAAGGACTAAAACCAGGATAATAACATAAAACATATATACATAACTATCTAAACACAAGATGTCCAACATAAAACAATCCCCATTCAAAAAAAAATACCTACAAGCTCCTATATTTGTAAATATAAATATGGTAAAATGATTTTCCTCATGTGATTCATATATAAGTGTTGAAAAATACCATCTCTATATACACACAGTAATATGTTGTCAACAACAAGAATAAATTATGGATGATAAGTGAACACTACACAGGGAAGAAGAGAACTACACTAACATGACAACCCCATAACAGTTCTGAAATACGCAATATATTCTAATATGAATTTGAAATTTTATAAGTAAAGTTATTTTTTAAAAAAGACTAAAGAAAAAAGAACTAATACAAAATACAGGTACAAAGC
Organism: Protopterus annectens; assembly: GCF_019279795.1. Lineage (NCBI taxonomy): Eukaryota > Metazoa > Chordata > Ceratodontiformes > Protopteridae > Protopterus > Protopterus annectens. Next base: position 392,724,521 of record NC_056743.1, on the reverse strand, counting down.
TTACTAGACCCACATAACTAATCCAGCTTTCTATTTCTCAGAAAATAGAGAAATTACCAGACAACTAACTATAAAAAACAGGCATAGTTGTCTTATTGTAAAACTTTTAGATTTATATTTGTCATTGTAATAATACAATTAAATAGCAGTCAGTTAAGTAAGCAGCCCATTTAATATCGCCAACAAGAAAGAATAACAATGCCTATTACGACATTTCTGTAAACAAAAATAAATATAAATAATGTCTGAAATCAAAACATAGTGTGTAACAATAAACAAAACTTTTAGTCCTATCATTTAGTTGTATATCATAAAAATAACCGAAGATCTCACATTAATAAAATACAGCCTTGACTATCCACCATGAAGTATATTACTTTCCTTTCTTACTCTTTTTGTAAAAAGGAAAAAAAGAAATAACATACGTTAATCTTCAGTTTAGAAAAGACCATAACCTTATGCATGAGCTGATGATTAATTTGCTTGTATTGACACTGTCAGCGATGTAGTTAATTAGCTGCTTGTTAACACTGAATAGCATTGAAACACATACTGAGTTACCAAAAGCCAGATAAATATGTCTACAAAGTATTCCCTGTGCTCTATTACAGCAAGTATTGGACTACATTACAACAAGACATTTGACTGAGACTTATGCTGAAGATTGTCTTTCTCTGACAGTCGAAGTAAGTTTCTTGCCTGAGGAGCACATCGATCTTCACTGTAAAGAAGTGCAAATCTTATTGGTGAACTGAAGATAAAAAACACATTTACCACCAATGTCAACAATGACTAAACAACTTAAAAAGAATAATAAACTAATAAATATGTTAGTTAGCTCCATCTAACATTTACTAAAACAATGCGTTTCCATTTCCCATATTGACCACCACTGATGATACCTATGAATCTCTCAGTTTGCTGTAACAAATCTACACGTTCCCCAAACTAACCAAAATATAATTTCAAATAGCAAGCACTTGGACATCGGTCATGCTAGGAGAGCGTCCCATAAACTAGGGACTCCAATATCCTAAGACTACAGTCACCACAAGAGTCCGATTATTAAAACAAGCCTGGCAACTGAACCACTGCCTGCACAATTGCCTGACTTGCCTGCTAAACTTCATAAAGAGATGCGCCTCTCTAGTACTAATTATATTTGAAGAAGCACAGTCAACCCACGCAAAAAGCGCTCATTTCATACCCCCATACAAAGATGTCTCAGTCTAAAACAGAGCACTAACCTGCAATGATTCTCTCAGCTCCCACCGATATTTTATTTCTAAAACTTGTAAATAAACCAAGGGGCACCAACTGGTTATTTTCATAAAATAGCTTGTAAAAGTGAAAATACAAATAACGAGGGAGAAAAAAAAAAAAAAAAACAGATTATAAAGATAAGCCTACTTATTTTTATGATAGGACACTGTAAATGTATATGACATATATAAAACTAGACTGAAAGTAGAAGAAAAGGATGACTGAACACGATGGTTTCATTTTGCTAGTGATGATGTCAATCAGCTTTTCCGAAAATCATCTGTATGTGCGAGGCAAACTGAAGATGTAGCTGTTAAGGCAATGAGTAGTCTGACAATTTGTAGCATGTCTCGAGACAAAGAGTTTCCCTCCAAAATGCTCACAAACCACTAAGGGCTAGAAAAATACTATTGCAATACACTATAAGACAGTCCATTACTTTGCAGAATAAAAATAACCCTGTAGATTACGTGAAATAATGTCAATATAATAAGCCAGTAAAAATTTTACCTTTAAGATAAAGGCATTCCTAACAAAAAAAATGAAAGGTACCCAAACAAGTTATTTTATACAAACTGATAACACATTTTCAGACATAAAAAAAAATTGTCAAGTTTTAAGTGACAAGAAGTACCTTAAATAAAATAAAATAAAATAAAATAAAATAAAACATTCCATTAGAGATTAAATACATAAAGTAACATTAAGACAAAACACTGCATATTTATGTTTTAAAGCTTTATATTTGTTACTTTGAAAACAACTGATGACTGCATCATTTTGAAATTGTTTTCATCTGTTAATTATTAATGACCATTCAGTCATTAATTTGAACATATTTCCACATTTCCTTATGACTGTGTTTTTTGATTATTTTCTTACAATTATTTTTAACAAAACTCATCCTTTTTCGCTGTGTACTAAGTAGTACATGACCTACTGGTGGAAGGTATAAAGAAATGTCAACACAGCAGGTTCATGGAGAACTAGTTACTAGACATACTTTCCAGTAGAGTCTGCATTGCCCCAGAGCTCTGTCTGGTTAAGTGACTTGCTCAGAGTCATACAGTAGGCAAATGGAGACAGACAGAATCAAATTCTGGACTACAGAAAGCATCTTTTAACAGCTCATAGCCTTAATACTTTTTCTATCTACTAAACTGATGTGTTGAAGTCAGCCTATAATTGTCATATTAGAGAACACCTAACTTTTTTAAAGATGAGTACTATTTTCAGTTTTGATTTTTGATGAATACAATAAATTTGTTTGTATTGATCTGAAGAAGTTGCTGTAAATACGACAAGGAAAAGTGCTTCATTAAATAACTTTAGTATTGCTTTCGAGTCTCGCCTCTATTGTTGGATACCTTGTTTTTACTTTTTCATCAGTTTGTTGTTTACTTCGTTTGTCTCTGAATACAATAAAGACATGAGTCTGATGAAACGAGTCTTGCATTTGTGTTCATTATGGACTGAATGGTGCAGAATGTTATCATTAACTAATGACGTAGTCACCATGGTGAAGATGAGGGTAAACCCCTCGTGCTCCTCATGCAGTGAGCTTAACTAAGTGGTCTGTCAATCTACTTCGACTTGCTGAAACACACATTTGCCATCTGCTAGTTTGTCTTCAGTGTCCAACATGTATTACTGTTTCACCATCTCTGTTTTATTAGCTAAATGGGTTCATGCTGACATAAAAAAGTTTGAATTGTTTGAATGCAAGTACAGGACTGAAGCAGATTTTGTTTTACAGCAGATGTCTTTTTCCCTAGATCTTCTCTATTTTTTAATGTCTGAAATCATGAGAGGTCAGTATTCTTTTACATTTGAGATAGAGTAATAAATGAAATGTTATGCTTGGCTCAAAAGCCCATTCCCTGCATAATTTTAGATGGCATGGGGGTAGAAATTATCGAGTTTATAGGCATTATTTTGTGACATTAGTTGGAGATATTGCCATAACACTAATTTTGACATTTTTTTCTTTGAAAGAGCAGTTGAATAATTCTCTGGATCTCTTTCCATATTAGTTTTGTAAGTCAGCAGAATATGTGACCCCACCCCTTTCTGGTAGACCGAGCACAATGTATTATTTTCTATCACAATGAGGAACATTACTGAATTCTAGACAAAATAACTAACCATTCACCATGTATCAGCTTCCAAATCCATTCCTCCAGCCCACCAGGATCCAAAACATGTTTCCAGCATTATTTTCTAGTATATTGGAGTCCTTCTTGAATTGTGCTCTCAGTTTCCAGGAAAAACATACATACAGGTTGGGGGACTATCCTATTTCCTAGAGTTTGCCACTTAGTTCTGGGTACCATTTGCAAAAGTTTAGAAATACCTAACTATTTGTTTACAATAAAAGCAACTGGAATTATTTTTCCCCCACCACACTGGGGAGTGAGTCCCACAGCTGATTAACCAAAACTGATTGAAGTTGTGTAATCTAGTCTTTAGAAATACTCTGAAGAAGATATCTAATAATAACCGAGGGCTTTGGAAAATATCATCATCTTAAGGACGTGTTTTAGCAAAGAAGGCTAATTTCAATGTTTTCACATTATGTTGCTCCTAAGCTCTTTTCATGTGGGTTGCATATTAATTTCAGACAGCTTTTCCTGATCTTTGCACATACTTATTATTAAATGAGTACAGTGATCCTCTTGCTTTAGAAAATGAGTATGGTTCACAATGTATCACATACTTCTTTTATGGGGCAAAGTACTGTTTTCAATTTTTTTTTTTTTTTGTAAAGGGTAACGGTTTACTTTGTTGTTAATGATGCATAATACCCAAAAGTGGTTAAAGATGATATTATAGCTTATTAACTCAGAGGATAGATTCATCCATGAACCACTACAAAATAACAAGTGCCTGGTAAGAGATGGAGACAATGCTTCAGAGGTGTTTATCCTGGATAAAGTCATCAAGGATCTGTTGCCAAAATGATTACTATACTGTGGACAACCTAAGCACAAGCCCCTGAGTAGCTGAAAGGATTGGGCACACTCTCCACTGGTAATCACATCTTTTTTTCTAGTTGTTTTCCTCCCTCTTCCTCCCTCTTCCTCCTGATCCTCAAGCCTCCCTTTAAAGAATTTGAGCCCATTTGTGTCCTAGAGGTGAGGTGTCCCCAAATTTCCTAGGGTGTAAGATATCCAGAGGAGCATTCAGGCAGATTTCTGCTATTAGGCCATCTTGATACTAAGACCATCTTTTCTAAATCGGAAAGGGGACAGGCATCTATACAGCACCGTGGGCCTCACAATGCCCTCCTTAGAGCTGTAGCTACCTACACTGTCACCCTAGACTATCCCCCAGAATTCTAAAATTATAAAAAATACACAGAGATATCCAAAATGGCTTTATTCAATAGGATATAAAAGATTTTATTCAGTAGGATTTAAAAAGTAGGCGCTTTCATCTCAAATGTTCAAGGCTTCATCAGATAATGTAAAACATCCATTCCTCCAGAATGTTGCTCCATCTACCCAAATTAGAGGACCAAAACAAATTAAAGTTTGCACAACTAGCCTACCAGTCAGTAATGCACACACACACACACACACACACACACACACACACACACACACACACACACACACACACACACTCATGCATGTACAGACAGATACTCCCTTTCCTCCAACCTAGGAATGGGTCTAGCCCTCCTCATCTAAGAATATACTCACATATACTGGCTAATCAGGACTACCATTGTGTGTTGGCTTAGTGAATCAAAAGCCTGCCACCAGGATGTCCCTGCTGTATCAGCTTTCCTCCAAGGAATTGTCCTTTAGTGCATCCTGTATTGCCTCCCCCCCCGAATGGGGATGTCAAACTTCAAAGCCATAGCCAAGATTTTATCACCCTACTTAAATAATTTAAGGCTACTTTGCATCCTTTCAGCCTGACAACAAATGAGGTAGAGGTAACTGATAGAAGAAACAACTGACTGTAATCACCAATCAACTTGGGACTTAAAAGAGCAGAGGTCAAGTCCTAAAATCCCTTTTTAGGACTACCAATGTATCTCTCTTTAGGTCTTTACAATCTTCCTTTGCAATTGCTTGGGTAAGATTGGGATATTGACTTCCATCAGTGAAAGCTGCCACTGTCCTTTATTTCTACTCCATCAGTGCTAACTTCACTGGTGACCACTTTGGAGACAGAAATATTGTTGCATAATAGGTGGATTTCTTAAAGAATAGTTGTTAATAGTTTTAACACTGATCATAGAAAACGTCCTTTACTGAGCCCTAGGCTTTCTAAAAGGTCAAGAAATGCCATTGATGCATGCTCCTCTCACTTCTCCATCACTCTTTTGATATTTAGCCTTAGTTTCACCAGGGTGGGGTCTCCCAGTCTTACTTTGACAGAGCATTGTTTATAAGGCTTGGTAATTTTGGGATATGTTTCTTTAACCCTGTGACAGGAAGAACTGATTATTTCTCATGGCAGTAAAGAGAGATTTATTTTTAGTAGCAGTGCAGTATTGCTTGTAAGAGAGTTTACTCTGGTTGGTTGATGAACTATTTGTTTGAGACCATGGGAGGTGAGGAAACTTTGAGGAGGCAGTCACTGAGGATTGGAATACCAGAGGAACACATATCAGATAGCACTTGTTCTAGTGTATTAATTGAAGCAGGTGAAGGTACTTAGGCAGTTCCTTTGTGGATATGGCCTCCAAGGGTAATATGGGCTAAAATCCAGATAGGAGATGTATCATTATAGGTATCTGCTTCTGAAACTTGAATGAAGTTGATATTTATATTTATTTATTTTACATTTGTTTGCCGGGATAATCTGACTGAACACTAGTGTCCATTTTCAGCAGATGCTCGGGAAGAAAAGCTCCACATAGTAAAAAATCAACAGTAGTTAATAATAACAGTTGTGATTACAAAAGTCAAAAAATGAATTGACAGTTGCCAAAAAGTAAAAAGATTTACAAGTACAGAGTAAAATGATTAGAAAGAATTTAAGATGATAAAACAAATGAAAGTAGGAAGATAGTTGTATAGGACTTATTGAATACGTTAGGAACAGAACAAATATTAGATGGAAAACAGCTGACTGCTAGTGATTAAAAGTATGTGACCTTAGCCCATTAGTATTCACTAGGAGCATATGGAAAATAGTATAAGTTGAGTACAGAAATTAGACTTATAATTAACAAGAAGAACAAGGAAATGATACTCTTGCAATGTAATAACAGTTCAGGGTGGACTATAGCAGTAACAGCAGGTTGGTGAGAAGGCATGATTTAAGGTGTTGCTTAAAAGTGGGAGTGCAGGTTAGTAACCTGATGTCAGCAGGAAGGCTATTCCAGGTTTTAGCAATTTCATTGTGGAAGAGAGATTCACCAGACCTGTATTTACATGGAATTTTTTCAATCAAGGCTTTGTTGGTGGAACGTAATTGATTTATGGAAGTATAGTAGGCCAGTTAGGGCAGGGGTTTTCTCTGGGTATTAAAGTATTTGCTGTACCAGATTGAGTTGATGGTATCTTAAAAAAGATTGGGGAATTCAAGCCAGTGTAGAGTAAGCAAGGACTTGCAGTGGTGGGAACGAGATTTGGTGTTGGTTGCAAATCTGGCAATTTTGTTGTAGCATGTGGAAAGTTTATTAAGGTTAGACTTGTTTTAGATTTGTTAGTAGTGGTGATGCATAAAGTAATGTTGATAGGAGATGTGATCTGGCTATAGCAATTGTTGATTCGGAAGTAAGGTACTTTTTGCAACGATACAGGGTCCCTAATTTTTGGTGGACTTTGGAGATAGTTTGAGATAAATATTTACTGAATTTTAATTGTTGGTCAATTGTAATTCCTAGTAATTTTGCATCAGGGACTGGGGTGATGGGGTGTTATTGGATAACAATATAGAGAAAATGGGTAGGTCATTAATCTTTATTGGGTGAAATAGTATAAGTTTGGGGTTTTTTTGGATTCAAAATCAGCTGAGATGTATTTACCCAGTTTTCAATATCTATGAAGGATGTCTGGGCTTTTTGCTGTAGGAGCTGGATGTTGGGTACAGAGCAGATCAGGGTTGTGTTGTCAGCATAATGAACTATTTCAGCATTTGTAGTGGCTAAATGAACTTGGTTAGTAAAAAATGTTAAACAGAAGGAGGCCAAGAATTGAACCTTGAGGCACACCTACTGTGACTGAGAGAGCGGAAGATAGAGAGTTGATCCATTTAACAGACTGAAGACGGTTGTCAAGGTAACTCTTGAACCATAGCAAGGTGGAGGTCTCCATATTGAGCTCAGAGAAGAAAGATAAGAGTTTATTGTGGGAAACTGTATTGAATGCTTTGGATAATTCTAGAAAAATAGCAGAGACTAGCTTGCCTTGGTTTCTGTATGTATTTATGGTGCTGGTGAAATTAAATAGGGCAGTGGTGGTGCTATGGAATGGCAGAAATCCATGTTGTGTTTTGGATAGTAGGTTATTGGACAGAAGGTGGGTAAGGAGTTGGCAATTAATACATTTTTCATGAATCTTAGATAGGGGTGATAGGATTGCAATGGGACGATAGTTAGAAAGGTCAGCAGAGGGACCACCCTTATGAAGAGGAATGATGAAAGAGGTTTTCAACAAGGTTGGAATAGTTTGTTCAGTGATGGATCTATTTATCAGTAAGGAGACAGGATAAGCTATGGCCATGGATGCAAGTTGGAGATACTTTGTAGGGAGATTGTCAGCAGTGAGAGTGGTTGGTTTGAGTTTAGATAATAGTTTTTGGATAGTTGATGTAGGTACAGGTGAGAATGAGAAAGGAGTAATGTTTTTTGGACCTTAGGAGATGGTGTGAGGTTGGTGGGATTTGTATTGTTTATAAGTTTAAGAACAGAGGAGGTAAAATAGCTAGTGAAGCTGGAAGCTATATCTGAGTTTGTTCCTGCTATATTGGGTGAGGGGGTAGTAGTTTTACCAGGTTGGAGAATATTAACTGCTGCCCAGAATTTTTGTGGGTTAGTACTATGTTTCCGTTGCAGGGAAATGTAATGATTTTGTTTATCAGTCATAATTTGTTTATTTTGCTTTATTGCAAAGTTCAAGAAAGGCTTGCATAGTTATGGGTGTTTTAAGTTACCGCCAGATCTTCCAAGCTTTACCCCTTTACTTGAGTAAGGATCTTGTGGTTTTCTGTAGCCAGGGAGCTGGGTTACTACGAATCTTAATTGTTCTAAGTGGGGCTAGACAGTCCAGGATATTTAGGAATAAGAAAAAGTATTCAACTGCCTTGTCAAGTGGGAGGAATGTAAGGGGGGACCAGTTACAGGATGTTAAGGCATCTAAAAAGTGATTAGTGGGAACATTTTTATGGGTACAGGTTTGAAGTAGGGAGGGAGAGTTATTAGTTTTAAGTTTATGTCTAAGAATAAAAGTGGGATTATGGTCACTTAGAGAGTTGGATAATACACCACGCTGATGAGATGTATTGAGGTGATTTGTAAGGATCCATTCTAATATGGATTCCTTATTTGTAGCTTTAGCAAAATGGGTGGGTGTTTGTATGAGCTGGGTGAAGTTGTAAAGGTTGATGTGTTTAGTTGTTGTAGGGGAGTGGATGGAATTCCAGTTGAGACTGACATCACCTAGCAAGATAGTTTCTTGGGGAAGGAAGTGGGATTCCCGATGGAGTATTGTTCCCTGGGGGGTATGTAAATGCTGAGCAAGTTTAGATGCTTGTGATAGTTTATGAAGAGTTTAGCAAGTAGAGTTTCTGCATTTTTGAAATCTGGGGAATCTGTTTGTAGGAACTGGATTTTTAAGTTAGTTTTGTAGAGTAGTGCAACACCACCACCTCTTTTGTCTGTTCTGTCAACCCTGTGTATATTGTATCCAGGTGGAGGAATGGAATTATCCTTGACATGTGGCTTGAGCCATGTCTTTGTCAGGAGCATTATGTCAGGATTATATAAAGAAATTGTGGAATGCAGTTAATCTGTTTTATTCATAATACTGCGAATGTTCATGTTAAGTATGAGTAATTCAGTGGGTTTACGGATGGATGGGGGTAGAGATTTATCTGTGATAATAGAGGTTGATGAAGGACCCGGGTTAGGATGAATGTCACCTCCTAGTAGTAGCTGTGATGCCAGATTAGAAATTGTTTTGAAGTATTGGCTTAATAGGGAGTTGTATCTGTGGCTTATTTTTATTTTTAGATATTGTGGCAAAATAAAAAGGTGGGGAAAATTCAATGAAGGATTGATTATATATGGCTGGAGATATTTCAATATGTCTGGGGAGTAAGGAGATTAAAAGGGAAGGGTGGGTGACTTTAGGATAGTGAATTGTGTGGGTATAAAGTAATATTTATTTATTTATTATTTATTTATTTATTTGCAGATGGTTTACCAGGATAGTCCATTGGGCCAAAATGAACCCATTTTCAATGGAGTCCTGGGGAGAAAAGCTCCATAACAATCTCAATACAGTAGGTTATTAATGATAGTTATACAATGCAAAAGTTCAAGCAAATAATTACAAAATAGTTCAGCATACATTAGAAATTCTGTATACTTATGATGGATCATATAGATGATACAGACTAACAAAGTAATATTACAAAGTAATACTGGAAGTAAATTCATATTACGATGCATTAACTTAAGAAGTGCAGTCTAGTACATTATATCAGAGTAGTACATTTTTGCAAATTCCATAGGCAACAGAGTGTGAGTGTTAGGGAAAAAAGAAAGAATTACTGGAGAAGCAGAGGAAGGATGGAAGATGAGGTAGCCAGAGTTAATTATGTGGGGTGGGAGCAAGAGCATTCCCACTGGGATGCTAGGTGCGAATGAAGAGATCTTTTGAAAATCAAATGGTTAGGGATTGTGCGAATGGAAGGTGGAAGGGAGTTCCAGAGGTGTGCTGGGCCGTAGGATAGTCGTTTTTTTCCAGGGGGATGAATTGGTTTATGCACTTCTAATAGATTTTGATTATGAGACCTTAATACTATATTTGGCAATAGGTGGTAATGATAGAAGTTACATAGAGACAAATGGATAACAAGGCTAATAATGTGAGAGTTTAAAAAAGTTGGGAGTGGTGAGAGAAGGACATGGTGCCACTGGTTTGAATTGAAAGGATGAATGTAAATAAGCTATGCTAAAGAGTAGGAAGAGCTGAGTAGAAATTGAAGTATGTTTGAGGGTCAGTGTGAGATGCTAAGGTACATGTAGACAGTGAATATGCATTAGGTAGTAGGTGAAGGTTTCAGGATAAAAATTTTGGAGGAACAAGTAAGATGAATTATGCTGATAGAGATGAGGAGAAATGTGGAATGAAAACAAGAATTGTTATCAGTATAAGAAGAGAATGCATATAAGAATAACGGTGGTTGGATAGGAGAAAAATGGGAGTATAGTAAAATAGAATAAAGGATAGAGGAAAGGGTAAAGGAAGTATGATAGGAGAGGCTACAGAGAAAAAAGAAAAGCATACAATAATAGTGAGCATGTAAGAGAGATAGGAATAAAATAAATAGGAATTAATGGAATTATCCAGAAAAGAAAAATTAGCTTGTAAAGGAATACAATTATTCAGAGTTATTGGGAGTAAGTGAGGCTAGAAATGGAAAAGCGGAGAATGAATATTAAATGAATGAGGGTGGAGACAAATATGATAGGGTGTTTTGAAAGTAGGAGTGGCAAAAAGGGTTTAAATGTAGAGGTAGTGGAGTGGGTGGGATATGGGGCCAGGGAGCAGAGTGAGCCCATAGGGTGAGTGAAGCGGGCAGGAACAACGAGACTGTGAAGACTCAAAAAACTATCACTAACATTGCGATACTAAAAGACTAGCAGAAGGTTAATGCACACAATTGAAAATGTTTTATAAAAAATAAAATACAGGAGCAGTTAAAAAAAATAAAATGAATAACAAGTTCAATAGAGCGAGGTTACTAAGATAAGGTTTAATAAAATGAGGGGACCTGAAAACTTTAGCATATAACACCAGTGCACACTCTAAGAAATGTAAAATTGACTAATTTTATACATCAGCAGGTAAGATACTAAATGTGTAAAAAACATACACAAGCAGGCTGAAAAACTGCTATTTTAGATTTCATAGGGAGAATTAGAGGTGAACGATGGCTGAACATGTTGATAGCAGGCTATTTTCAGTGTGAATGCAGCTGCTAGAATGCTGTATGGGAAAGTGCTCCCACAGACTAGAAAAGAAAAAAAAATAGAATTTATTACCAAGAGAGGAGTTAAACACAGATATTATAGAATAATAACCAAATAAACCTACTGTAACATTAAAAAATAATAATTGTTATTGTGATAATAATTTGTATTGTTTTTAATCACCAGAGATGTCCCTCCACCAATTATATAACCCAGTCTAATATTGTAAATGATAGAAACAATGACATGGGTGGGGGAAAGTCACCATTAAGCTGTCTTTTTGTTATTCGTACTATGTGAGGATCTTCTGTCTGAACCCATGGCTCTAATGCAGTCCATTTATTATTGATGCTGCAAATGTTTGCAGTGGCTATTCTCACCATATTTACCTATATGGGTGCTCAAACTTTCATTTCTGAGATTATAGCACTTTAGAGGTGTTTACTTTCTTAGGGGATTTGATGAATAACATATAGCCATTTTTTGGGGACCACTACAAATGCTTCTGTGTTTGCAGCTCACAGCACCCTTGTTATCTGCCTTTGCTCTAAATGGCAAATGCCCTACCTCCCACAAGCCCAATCCCAGTAAACTATTTAGCCATCCACTGCCTGACATTAGTGAACTACAAAGCCATACCAGAATCCAAACCCCTACTTTAAACTCCCACCTGGTCCCTAATCCTAATCCTAACACTCACCTCTCTAGCCCTACAGTCCCCAATTGCTCCACAAAACTAAAGCTCCACTCCTCCCCACTCCCTAATCCTAATGTCCCTGATCACTCCTTAATCATAAAATACCACTTCTCCTCCCTAACCCTAAATGTCTGTCCTGCTCCCTAAACCTAAAACTCCCTTACTGCTCTATAAACCTAAGACCCACCCCCCTCACTAGACCTACAACTCCCTTTCTGCTTAACCAAAAGACTCAGGTTGTACCTAAACTTAAACTCCCTTCCTGGTCCCTAAACCTAAAGCTCTCCCTACTTGAACCTAAATCCCCATCCCTATTGCTGCCTAAAACCCTAACCTGCAATCTTACCACCTCCACTCTCTCCCTATGGCTGCCACATCTCACCCGAACATGTAGTTGAGTTAGAGTGCAAGCAACCAGCTATGTGAAATAGAAGATGCCTGAGTACCTGTCTACGCGGTAGTGACATTCAAGCACCTGTGACTCCAGTACTTGTAATAGACTCATTTATTTGTCATTGTTCCTGTTGCAGCTACAAACAGAGAAACTCCTACTACCATAAAAGAATGATTCCATGTTTACCTGTATATGTAAGTAAAATTAGATACTGTGTGACTGCTAAGCACCCTGTAATTAGAGAGTTAATGAAAGTAGAATAAAGTCCTTGGACCTGTAAATGCCTCATGATCTTTCCAAAACATGGCACTTGTAGCCTGCCATCACCATTTAACAAAAATGGGTATGGCAAAAAAACAATGTTAGTATCAAACATGTACATTTTCTCTAATTCATGATTCCTGCAACCCACGTTTCTTTCTCAGATGTGTAATTTTAGCAACTGGACCTCATTTTGCATTAGCTTGTATAATTTTCTCTCTGTTTCTGTGCTTGCATTTGTATTCTACAATGGAATAAAGAAGCTACTGACACATACTGTAGTCATGCGTTCATCAGATAAGAAACTGTTATCTAGTATGAGATTTTTCCATGTTTTGAAATTCTTTGTATGGGCACATGATTTATCTGAATGTGCTAAGCTCAGGAGTCTTATCTCTATCATTAGCAAATATCTCATCAGTAGTGCAAGCTGAAGGCCAATAAAACATTGCTGTGTTTTATGGTTCTTGAACACTTGCTTTTAGATATATGTGCTCTAATGAATAAATAGTTAGATTGCATTTAAATGGTCATATAACATTTCACGGGTCATACTACCTTTTGACTGTAAAAGTGCATATACAGTACCAGATCAGTTTCAAATTATACCTTTGTTTTTATAAAGTCTTCGAAGAATTTTGTCAGAGGTACACATTGTATCAGAAATTACGTTATCCAGTAACAAGGACATCTGAAATGTTTTTCAAAATTGAATGCCAGCTTTAAACACATTAGATAAAGCAGTTTTGTTGTGATGTCATGGTATTGTAAATGTTTGAGTATTATTATGGGATGCACCACTTCTGTTATTGTCATTTCTGTCTGTGATCTATTTAGGAAATGTAAAATAAGCTGAACTTGAAGGAGTTTGGAGGTGTTCATTCTTTTATACTTACTATGGTCTAGGTAATAAAAGTGACCTAGTACATGGAGTGTGATGACAAAAAGTTTATTTCTAACTAATTAACATGAACTAAAATAAGAGGTTGAAACTTTAATTGCAACACTAGAATTTTTTCAGTATAATTAAACATTGCTTTTATTTTTTTACTCTCACGTATTCATGATTTTTGTGATCATGTACACATTGTGTATTGTTATTGTGGTCTTCGAACATTGTATGTTTTAGTTGTGGGAAAATTACTGACAAGCTTTATTAGAACAGTACAGTGCATTTTGTCTGTGTGCAGCAGTGTCTGGTCAAAGGTAAAATCAGTGAGATAAAAAAAGTAATTAAACGCAGTATGTAACATAGTAATTTAACTGTGTCTAATATGATAGCAATATCATGTGCAGTTATTCTCTGTTTTTCATTGCCACACTGCTGTGTGGACTCTGATGCGTTTTCAGCTTAGGTAACTGATCCTTACCCCATTTCACTGCTTATGTATAAACATGGAATGACTAGGATAATTTCAAGCACTTCATCACGTTTTCTCTAACAAAAAGTAGAAATAGAGAGTTTGTTTTCTTAAGCAGATCTAATGTAGTGTTACTGTCATGTATTTATCTGTATTTGAGCCAAACATCTGAGTTCATTTTCTCTGCAATTTGTTAAGTGGGGGATTATTACTGAGAGTGGGGATATTTAACAATTCAGAGCAAATGCTAAGTTTTCTAATAAACCACTTTACACCTAAAGAGCTTGCTACAAAAAAGTACTCTGTTTTTTTCTGTCTATCACAACATGCCAGTATAGCTTTATTAAGTCAGGAGTGTCAGGCCATACTTTTCATCTGTGAAGAATTCCCCCGCATACCTTTCAACTGTACAGATTTTCGTAGAATGTCAAGATTTTTGGCTAATATTTTTGGCCTGTTCCTCTTTTTTCCTGGCAGATCACTGGGATGATCTCAGGATTGAAGTCACTAAATAATGACATACATTTGAGTTTCAGACTTCAAATCCTTCAGAAAATGTATGTTAAAACAAACACTGTTACTGTAGAAACTTTCTAAGTTTCTAAGAGCAATTTTTAAAATATGTCCTCACTTTTGGGCCTTTGTCCCTGCATTTTGTCAAGCTTTGTCCAGATTTTTTGCATTAAGAGGCTGAGAGGTAATTGCAGGATATACATAGGGGAAACTTATAGGAGTTTTAGGGTTCGGTTACAGGAACATATTAGGGACATAAAAAATAAAAAAAACTAGAGTCCCATTGGAAGCCGTTTCATGACAGCACAGAAGTCTGATCCTGATTCTCTCAGGGGTTGTGTTCTGGAAAAAATGCAAGTTGGTATAGGTGAATGTGTGTCCTTACAAAAACTTTTTAAAAAAGAAACCCTCTTGATTTTAAAGTATGGTACTTTGGAGCCTCAGGGACTCAACAAGGAATGTAATTGGAAGTATGTGATTTAAATTGTATGCTTAATTGAGTAATTGTCGTGTGCAATATGCTGTATTTAAGTAAAGATTGTTTTGTAGTGTTTTTACTCTTGGAAAGCTGTGCAAGCCGAGGCGCTAAGTGTTTCATTAAAATTGCTTACTTCTTGGATCGGTGGTCTTGGTGGTATTTTAAAATTTTATTTTTTTGCCTTTTTAAGTTGTATTTTTTGTAATTGCAGGACATCATTGATTGTACCTCCTGTGTTTCCCCATCCCTCCTACAATTATTGAATCTTTAGTAAATCAATGGTCAGTAATGCATGACTTCAGAGTTTTCATGTTTCATTCTTCACAAGAGGCACACTAAAGCAAAACGTGTTCTTGGTAATTGCTGCAGTCATTATTCTATGCCTCTCAACTTCTTTGCTAAAGAAATCTGAACAAACTCAAAAGCTTTGATTTTCCCTTAAATCACTGGTCATTAATGGTAGACATTGTGGTTTTACACTCCTTACTTTTCAGAATATGCTCAGTGATGCAAAACTTGCTGTTCTTTGCCATTGCTACATTCCTTTTTTCCATACCTGTCAAACTCTTTGCTTGAGAATTCTGGACAAAGTCAAATACTATGTGATGGGAGGAGGGGGAGAGAGATCCAAAGTCATGTATGTTTTCTAAATGTCACTCCAATTGATTTATGTTAGAACAGCAAGTTTTACATGACCATACACTTTCTGAATAATGAGCACGAGATTTTAGTGTCCAGCATTACTGAATTGACTGTCTGACTGCAGTCCTCAATAGATTCATGTCAGTCCATTAAAAGGGATTTTCATGAACAAAAATAAACCAAAACCAGTTCACAAACAGCCTTCAGCAAGCATTGAAACAACATTTTCTTTGCAGTGGAGCAAGCCCACCTTGCACCCCCCCCCCATATGGGTGATACACCACCTTGGAAATATGTATACCAGCTCCAAGGTTACACAGTAGTAGAGAAAAAGACAATCTGAGCTTTCATCAAAGTTAGTTTTGGAGAAATGGTTTCAGTTTCTTGGCATTCCCTGAAATCACCTTCGATGGACTGACATGCTCCCACACCGAACAATTTACTAGAAAATCAAAAATGTTACAATGGACATGGCAAAAATGAGGCAATATAAGGGACAGTTTAGAGGCATATTCTTATTCTGTCATTACGGAACATAACTCCGTTCAATAAAAATGCACTGAATAAAGTGCATGTTGCAATCATTTTGTATCTTGGCCTGTGTCACAATCCAAATCACACTTGGGGTGGTGCTTGCTACTGCACAACCCACTTTGTCCTAATCTGCACAACTGCTGTTTTTTTTTTTTGTTTTGTTTCTGATCTGTATACATTAAACTACCACCTCCAGGCTATAAGAGAGAAACTCCTTATCTCAGTCAGAAAGGGTACTTTAACTTGACTTTTGTCATAGGTAGAATCTAGTCCCTTAAAGCATGCTGACAATAGTTATTTGTTTATTTATTTGATAGTTGTTTACTGAGAACGTCTGACTGGATCAAGGGAACCCATTTTCAGCAGAGGCCAGTGGAGAAAAGCTCCACGAGTAGATTCAGCTATTGTATATGCAGATCCAAAAGTTCATAAAGTATGTCAAAAATATACAAAATTATGAATAAAGATTGTACATCTAATTAGAAGAATTTCTCACAGGCAGAGGGAAAACATATCTCTTTGATGTCAAAGTAACAGGCTGCATTATTAAAGCAATGTGATGCACAACTTAGCAAAAGGATTGAAATGTAGATTACAGTCACGAAGAGTAGAAGATCACACAATTGTAGTTTAACAGTATAGTAGGGAAATAGCAAGGTTATGGGAGGCAATGTGAAAGTAAATATGCAGAAGATGTGATAAGAGAGAATGCAGGCAGGTAACAGGGTAAGTGAGAGAGAGAGAGAGAGCTAGAGTGAAAAGAAAGGATGAGGTTGGAAGTCAACAAAGAGGGATGTGCACATTTATTTATAGACATAGGAATAGGAAGTAAGAGGAATATGTCACAGTTCTGATTGTAGGGCCGAGGTAGTTAAAAAGGGAAGGGATGGAAAGGGAATCAGAAAGGCGATCTTCTAATATTAAGTGGGATTTAAGGAGGAGCAAATCCAGGCTTTGCTTAAAAATTCTTTTAAAGTGATTTTAAACGAAAAAAAGTTGGTATTTGTTCTAATATTTGAGGGAAGGTTATTCCAGGTTATGGCAATGGAGTAGGGGCAGAGAACTTGTCCAGCAGATTTACTGCAAGAAGTTGTTTATCTTTGGATCTTAGAGATCTAGTGGGTAAGTAGCTAAGCAGAACAGAAGGGCAGGCACTTGGCTTAGAGGTAATATTGTGGGCTGTTAAGATTTGATGAAGGTGAGGCGATGTGGTTAATTGAGCCAACTCAGCTACTGAAGCAATGTGCAGTGGTGGGTGTAATATGCAGAGCCAGTATTAAATTTAGCCATTTTATTTTTTTATGTTATTCTGAATGTGGAGTTCAAATTTTAGGTTTTCATTGATGATTACACCTAGAAGCTTGGTATATGGGACTTCTTCCATTAGAGTGTTATTTTTGTGAATTAATTGTAAAGTTTGTTAGGTTCTTTGTTTGGGTTTTAGGGGAAAAAAACTAGGATTTTTCTGGGGTTAGAATTATTTAGCTAGAGTTCAATGGATGAAAAAAACATCTTTTGGATAATTTCTTGAAGGACAGTAAGGTTATTTGCTGAGCAGATAATAGCAGAATCATCAGCATATTGGATTAAAGAGGCTTGGCAGGAAGATGTATGGAGGTTGTTTATAAAGATGTTGAACAAAAGCAACCCAAAGATGAGCGTTGGGGCACTCCAGTGATATTTGACAGGAAAGGAAGGAAGGAACCATGTAATTTTACTGACTTTTGTCCGTCTGACAGATAACTTGTAGACCACGTGCAGGAGGAGAATGACAGACCAATTCAGTATAGTTGGCATAAGAGTTTAGTTTGTGAAACTTTATCAGATGCTTTGGAAAGATCTAAAAATCGTGCAGACACAAGTTGGCCAGAACTTCTGGCATGATATATGGTGTCCATGAAGGATAAGAGTGTGGGTGCAGTGCTGTGATTTGGTCTGAAACCATGTTAGGTTGGGGTAAGAAGTTTGTTAAGAAGATAATTAAGGAGATGCATATGGACACATTTCTCAAATATTTTAATCAGGGGTGATGAAATAGCAATGGGGTGACAGTCTGATATATCTGAGGAGTTACCTCCTTGATGTAGTAGAGTAATGTAGGATTTTTTTCCACATGATTATGACATATGCTTCTGTAGTAAACCTATTAATAAGAATACTGACTGAATAGGCTGTGGCCTCAGCAGGAAGTTTAAGGTATTTGGCAGAAAGATTATCTGCTAAATTTAGTTAGCTTTGAGTATATGCAGAAGTTTTTTTTTTGTTTTTACAAAGGTGGTAGAGACACGATGGATTATAAATGTATGAGAATTAGCGGAGGTGCATTTAATAATGTCATTTCTAGGAGACAGGGGTAAAGAGGTGGCATCGGTGCTCAGTGAAGATGTGTTGTTAATGCAGGATTGGTTTAACAAAACTATGGGGTGTGCATTGTTTAGCACTACATTAGGAATATGTTATAGAAATAAAGTGAATTATGCCAGAAGTGTCCGTATCCTGGTGAGATGAAGTGAGGCGATACAATTCCTCTTCACAAGCCTGAGAGCAGGACAGAGACTAGAATATATGAAACTGTCACTTTAGTCTGACATATTAGGAAGACAGGAATCACTGCTGAGGTAAATAAATGCTATCTGCCTGGGAAATTATGGATCAGAGGATGGGTTCACAGCAGGAAAACCATGCTAAAAATTCTGGAGTTCTTTTGGTTGCCATGGTAAATAGATCACAAATGTTTGTTACCTGTTTAGTGAAGGTTGTCACAGGGAACCATTTTGATTAATTTTTGCTCAAGCTAGCTGAAATGCAATGTAGTTTAAAATATATATCTTATGTTGACTATTTATCCTTGTTGTTTTAAAACTTTTTAGTTGAGTACAACTATAATAATATATTTTTTGCTGTTTTACACATATCCAATTCATCCTTACAGTACTTTATCTGTCAGCCTAGTCAAGTTATTTCAACTAATTTCATATTAGTTTTGACAGTTAATAAACATATATATGAAAACAACCATGACATACATAATGAATTTGAACAGTGCTCTTTATAAACATAGAACAGAGTGTTTTGCCCATACTTTGTTTCATTTTGCTGTGCTTGAAAAGGTTACACCAAATTCTAGAGGTGGACCTTGGGAAATGATGTTAGAATATAAGGAATTACAATGGCAATTGACACTTGATTTATAGGATCTGCAGGGTTTGAATGAAAATGTAGCTATAGTTAGTATTCTGAAACTTACAGCTATGAATTTATAGACATTATTTTTTTAAGATTAAGTACATAATGCTTTAAAGTATGTTTCTCTTGTGATTTATATTTATATTTACATTTATTTGTTTTTATTGGTATGGATTTTTTTACTGACATGTTATTCTTATTGTTTGTATTTATATTTATACATATGTTATTGATTTATATGTTTATATAAATATATATATATATATATATATATATATATATATATATATATATGGGTCTACTGCTTTTGGTGGAATTATATTTGGTCGAAAATTATTTCAGGCAGCCCACTTCACTGAAAGCTCATTTGATTGAAAGCTCATTTGGTCAAAGTCCATTTGGTTGAAAATGGAATATAGCTCCTGCCCCACTGCAGTGCGACCCTGGAGTGAGAACATAAAGTTAGGGTGTGTGTGTGGGGGGGGAACAGCCCCCAACATTTTGCAATTAGTTTTTACTGATGTTATATGTTTCAATGAATTTTTAATGGATACACAATTATATAATAGTGAATAGTGAATACACTGCAGTTACCCCCCCCACACCCCCCTAACTTTATATTCTCACTCCAGAGTCACACTGCAGTGGGTCAGGGGCTATATACCATTTTTGGCCAAATGGAATTCGAACAAATGGGTTTTCAGTGAAATGCATTTTTGGTGAAGTGGGCTGCCTGAAATCATTTTCGACCAAATGTAATTTGACCAAAAGCAGTAGATCCATATATATATATATATATATATATATATATATATATATATTTATATATAAACATATATATATATATATATATATGTGTGTGTATTTATATATATATATATATATATATATATATATATATATATATATATATATATATATCTATATATATATAGGTCTATTTTACATGGTCTACTTTTCACAAAGTCAACTTTCATATGGCTGAGACCATATGATCGACTTTTGAAAAGTTGACCATGGGAACCGCTATCTCCGTGCAGTACGGAATGGGAAAATTTCCCTCTTCCACACTGTAGTGCGATCTCGGTGTTGATATATTTAAGTTATGGAGGAGCGAAGCCCCACATGGGGGTGTGCAGAGGGTCTTGCCCCCATGCTAACAGTTTTAAGGTGAGTGTTCATTGTGTATTTTTGTGTTTATTTTACATGGTCGGCTTTCCGATAAGTTGATCATGTGGTCTCGGCCATATGAAAGTCGACTTTGTGAAAAATCGACCATGTAAAGTAGACCCACACACACACATATATATATATATATATATATATATATATATATATATATATATATATATATATATATATATATATATGTATATATATATATATATATATATATATATATATATATATAAAACCATAAGTTTCTAGTAGGTAGTAAGTCTTTAAGATTGTCAGTTTAGTATGGGACATTTTTATAATGAAGGCACAATGAGGAGTAGATTCATAGATTCATAGGTTCATACTAGGCTATCTGCCCTAGGGCATTTATAAGCCACCCATTTTAAATTAATTTTGCTGTGACCTTTTTCGAGGTTAGTATACTGTGCCTCTGTCTAACAGTGATACAGAAGTGATACCCAGGGTAAACTTACGATCTCCCATCCACTCATCAAGATTCCTCTTGAAGAGAGTCAATGAGGGGCTCTGCCTAACCTGGACTGGGATTTTATTCCAGAGTGAAGGGAGCCTCTGGGTTATGAATCTGTCCCTCCAGCATGTCCTATTTATTTCAGTGCTGAGGTTCAAGTCTCTCGAGCGTGTAGCTCGATGGGATTTGGATTTTCTGAGGTGCAACATGTCCATTAATTACGGGTTGGACATGGCTTTATACGTCAGGCACAGATCGCCTCTGAGCAGGCGGTATGCCACTGAGTAGAGCTGGAGTTTCTTTAACCGAGCAGCATATGGCATCTGTTTGAGCCCTTTGATCCTCTTGGTGAGGTACTTTTGGGGTCTTTCCAGTTGCTGCAGGTGTCTGGTAAGGTACATCCCAAAAGGGGCATTGTACTCAGTTATGGGCCTGATGAGGGATGAGTAAAGAGGCACAATGACCTCCCCTGATCTAGATGTGAATCCCTTCATGATTAGGTGGGCTATATAAAATGTTTTTCTAACCACTTTGGCCATGTGGTTGTCAAATGAGAGATTGCTATCAACTTGGGTCCCCAGGTCCCTAATTACTTCTTCTGTACTTAATGAATTACCACCTATGTGGTAATTTGTGGGCACTTTGTTTTTGCCAAAGGGGATGACTATACACTTTTTGGCATTTAGCTTGAGGCCATGGCTCAGGCACCAGTTGTCTGTTTCTATGAGGCCCTTTTGGAGGATGCTTATGTCGGCTGGAGAGTCGATTATGGCACCCAGTTTGCAGTCATCTGCAAACTTGGTCAGCCACAGTCCTTCCGTGTTGGCCTGTACCTCCGAGAAATATATACCGATCAAGAGAGTTCCCAGGACTGAGCCTTGTGGGACACCACTTGTAACTGGTTTGGAGTCTGACATGGCTCCAGCAATTCTAACCATGTGGGTTCCGTCCTTGAGCCAGTTTGCAACCCATCTAGTGACATAGGGGTTTATATTTAAGCTTGTGAGCTTATCTATAATGCCCGAGTGGGGTATTGTATCGAAGGCTTTTGCGAGGTCCAGGTAGGCTGTGTGGACCACCTTCCCCTCGTCAATGGCCTTGGTGACTGTTTCAAAGAAATCGCCCAGGTTTAAGAGGCAGGATTTGTCCTTAACAAAGCCGAACTGGGTAGGATCCAGTGTCTGTAGGTCCTCAATATCTTTATTTATGAGGTCTGTGATGATCCTTTCCATAGCTTTGCAGACCAAGCTAGTCAGGCTTATGGGGTGATAGTTTCCAGGATCTGTTGAGGCACCACATTTGTGGAGAGGGACCACTGTTGCTGTACGCCACTCTTTGGGTACATATCCTGTAGTAAGGCTGAGATTGAACAGTAGTTTTATGTTTGGGTTTAGCTCTTCTTGTAGTTCATGTAGGATGCAGCCCGGGACACCATCTGGTCCCATTGATGCTGTGTTTTTTGCTTTGGAGAGGGCGGCTCTTACCTGAGCATCTGAGATGTCATGTTGTATACTGTTTGGTTCTGATGAAGTCCATAATGATGCTAACCATTTCAAAATAAAAAGTTGGTTGGATTTTCACTTGTGAAATTCTTGATGACTTTTTAGTTTAGTAGTTTTAATTGCTGCATTCTCTTTACTGCTGTTTAGTGAGTCTTTCATATATGCTGACATGAAGCCACTAGGATGCTAAAAAATAACATTTTGCAGTAATTTTCTAACAACAGAAATGTCCTCAATCTATGTCTACAAGAGAAGTGATTTCTGCCTCTATTGTGGGTTTGTCTAAAGCTCTTCTGTATTTTTCTTGCATTCTTGAAGTTTTGGTTGTATTTGCTTGGACCAGGGCATATGGCTGATGCAATGCTCAATCTAAATACATCTAGATGTGCTGGAAACAAGAAAGCTGGTGTATGGTAAAGCTAGTTGTTAGGTGTGGTATAACTCTTGGTAAATTCTAAACCATTATAAAACATTATGGTATCCTGAAAAAATATCCTGTTATACGAGAATCTTATCACCAGCCACCCTGCATTATATTGCAGAAGTAGTGTTTTGTGGCATATCTCAGTTCATGCAGCATTTAATACAGTTCAGAGTGACATGGTACCTGGATTTTTCACTGCAATAACTAGGAAAATGTCAAGTCATTTCATCTAGTATTTCTAAGAAATTCTGTGCTAAGATATTTATTTCCTGCAAATAACTAAAGAGTTGCATATATGTCATGCCTGGTGCATTCTGCATGGTCAGACAGAAAGTCCCTAAACTTAAGAATTAGGGAACTGAAAACACAGTCAGCAGCACTATACTGCAGGGTTTCCCTCTATTCATTTTCAAAACATATACTCTGTGTCCAGAAGTGGTGAGATCACCAATGTATGTAGAGACAGGGAAGACATTTTGGACTTTCCATATGAAATCATTTTGTGCCAAATCTTAAACTGGTAACATGCAACATTTCATGACATTCATTGAACTATATTTTTGCATACTTGACCTATATATGATTTCAGTTTTGGTGTGCTCTAAAATTGGGGTTGTATAGGTACCCAAGCAATTGTCTGAATGTTTTGGCTGTCAATGCATTTAAGTGAATTTAAGTTTGTGCAGGATATGTTATTAAAACAACAATGTTCCATAGCATGCTGATTTTTGCTGGTTTTGTGGCTCTACTGAAATCGTAGCAAGGGATCTAACATGAAACAATTTAAAAAAAAGTTTATTTGGTCCTAGAGTTGTAGCCAGAGTAAAACACTGGTTACACAGCTAAGCAAATGGTGATTATTTCAAAGGGTCTATATTATATCCTCGAACGCTTAAAAAAGCGAACGCTGATTGATCAAACTTATTTTCGCGAAACTGCAAAATATCGAAGCAGCAGAAACTCAAATTTTTCCTAGGGAAAGAATTCAGTTGTCCGTTTCTGTTGCTTCGGTATTTTCAGTGTTATGGTGGAAAGTTACCGGTCAGATTCAGGTAAGTGTGCGATTGTGTGGATGTGAGTGTTAGGATGATTTAGGTGAGTTAGGGTTAGGGCTCGGGTTAGGTGTGTGTGCGATTGAGTGGACATGAGGGTTAGGGCGGATTTAAGTGAGTTAGGGTTAGGGAACAGGTGAGGTGAGTGTGCGATAGTGATGGACCTTAGGGTTAGGTTTTGTGTGCATAGTTTAGTGTAGGGTTAGGTATCAGATTTTAGGTGTATGTGTGTGGATTTCTGTTTGTTTGGTGTGCTTGTGTTGTGTGTATGTGTTTTGGATCAGAGATTTTATTCCCTGGGAAAAAAATCACTGATCTGACAGTTTGAGATTGTAAGCTTTCGCTTAAATTAGGTCGATCAATCAGTGTTCGCTTTTTTAAGCGTTCGATGATATAATATAGATCCATTTCAAAGACATTCTAGTGGTTAATGAAATGCCATATGAGTTTCTGCCAGATCCAGTCTTTTCCTTGACTTTATATGATGACGTACACTGCATACAAAATCTGTAATAGGAACTTAGAAGTGCCATAATGTAAACACAGCAGCAAACTGCCAACCTCTATAATGCTGTGTTTTATGGCAATTAGGTTCTGCAGCTTTGCTGACCAGTGGATCAAAAAGTGCTACTGGCTCTGGAGACTAATACTGCTTAGCCCCTGAATCAAAATGTGTGCTTAAGTTGCTAGTCTAAAATATTGCTAACTAAAATAGGTATGAATTAATTAGATTAAAATAATCCACAAATTATCATAGTATTAATGTTCAGTATGATCATACTTAGCCCCAAATGTCTTGGCATTCTTCTACTGGAATGCACAGGCTAGAAAATGTGTACTTTTCAAAAAGTGCAAAACTAATACGAACCAAAACTTAAAAAAAAGATAAGCTTTCAATACCCATTAATAGTGATTTACAGCATCAGGACTCATGCATTTAATAATCAAAGCTGGCCAGTAGAGACTAAATTGATGTATAACACCACCTCTGACATTTTTTAGGTTTAATGATATTAGTGTTGGTGTGGTAGAGGCACCTGACTTCAACCATACCATGAGTATTTTGTTATAGTAACTTGTAGATTTGGGAATTATAGTGACATTTTTTTCTGAGTTGTCAGGCTTGATTCAAAGTGAAATGTCATCAAATGGTCAGGCCTGGAAGGATTAAATATCAACCACCCCTTTTGCTCTTCTAGGGTGCTGCTCATATTATCTGATTAAAAGGTTATACTTTATTTTTTATTAGTTATCCATCACAGAGTCTCATGCAGAGCTCAATGCTACCTAGCAGTCACATGACTACGATAATCATTTTTCATTCATTAGATAAGTCAGTGTTTATCTTCTAAGTAGTTAGTTTGGTCTGTGGATTAAAGAGATATATATTTCACAAAAATGAATAACTTGAAAAAATGCTTCCATCAAAACTAGACATTGTCATTTTGTTTGTGGCAGTTTAAGGGAGGAAAAATCTGAAAGTGGTATATAATGTGCTAACAGTGAAAATGGCAAAATATGTAGACAGTGCCACGATTTGCCTTCGGTTACATCCTGTGTCTTGCATGTTCCAGCAAAGACTTTTAGGGAACTACATCCTTGCAAGAAGGCAGAATTATTTTTTCCATTTGGTGGACTGATTTCTTCTTTTCCCATCATTGTATAGTATAGTATACAATACACATACCCGTTCCTGCATTATTGCTTAAATGTGAAACCTTCCAGGGGCTATGAGGCCTAACACCTTAGGTATCAGGCTTTGTCACATCTTTGGATTGTCTGTTCTTCCTTAGTATTGCTAACTCTGTTGGGTGTCACTGTTTACGTTAGAATACTGAATCTGATCAATAAATGTTAGCAAATGTATGCCTTTTTTCCTGAATTCTGCAGAATGTTTTCTGATGAAAAAAGTGTGTTCACATCCAGAGGATCAGCTTTGTATTTATTTATTTATTTATTTATTAATTCAGTCTATTGATTTTAGTTACACTTTTTCACTGATTAAATGAACTGGACTGAAAGTTTTTTCAGCCTCAACCCAGTGCAAAAGCCAGACACAGTTATATTTACAACAGAGTAAAATAGTCACAAGATAAAAAAAAATTACATTATCCACAGTAAACATTAAAAAGCTGGGAACTGATGTAATAAAATTATTCAAGCTATATCACAGTCATTTAGTGTAAACTTATATTACTGGTAAAATGAAAGATCACAGGAGGATTGGAAAAGTTCTCATGTAAGCAAGTGAGGTAGGGCTGTTAAGTAATATAACAGGATATTCAGGGATTGTAACAAGGCATAGCCTAATTTGAGATCACTCTGTACACTTTATCACTTTCTTATTATCATATGCATTTATACAGTTCTCTTAGAAGGTCTGTAAAAAATGTCTAAATGGGTGTTAGCCTTTGAAATCCACTATTTTCCAGTGTAAGGAATTCCAGAAAAAAACAGAAGTCATTTTTGAGCAGTACAATATTTAGGTCAGAGAAGGCAGGGGTGGGCGGCTGCTCTGGGTGCAGTCTTTTAGTGACACAATCATCACAAGTATAGCAATAGCATTTATTTAAAGAGCTATGGCTGATAGCATGGCTGATTGATTGTATCTCTGTGTATATATATATATATATATATATATATATATATATATATATATATATATATATATATATATATATATATTTATATCCATATCTAACTATTGATAAGAGAGAGACAGAAATATACACATACAGATATATCTATCTACAGTATGTGTGTGTGTGTGTGTGTGTGTGTGTATATATATATATATATATATATATATATATATGGATCTAGGACTCTCCATCAAATACACATTTCACTGAAAAATAAATGGGGTCGAGCTCAAATTCGCAAAAGTGCATTTTATCGAAAATGTACTTTCGCCTGATTGTAAGTAAGCAAACAGTTATTTGCATTAGGTTTAGTTGTACATCAGCATGTGGTGTAGATTGTACAACTAAACAAACTGTTGCTTAGATCGCTGTACAGTGGGGATAAGGGAATATTCCCTTTTTTCCCACTGTAGTGCTGTCTCGGAGTGAGAATATTAAAGTGAGGGAGGGCACAGCCCCCTACATGGAGGGTACAGGGGGGCTTGCCCCCCTGCGTAAACGTGATTAGTCTTTTATTTTTTAAAGTGCATTTTTGATAAATGCACTTTCGCTAAGTGTGTTCAGTAGTTTACATTTTGATAAAACGTGTGTTCGATGGAGAGTCCTAGATCCATATATATATATATATATATATATATATATATATATATATATATATATATATATACCCCATTTGATAATTAATGACTAATGTTTAATTTACTTGTACTATTTTTATTTCACAAATTTTTGTTTAAGGCACCAATATTTTAAAGATTATCAGTTCAGCTTTACTCTCGCTGCCTAGGTGAGATTTGTCACAATGTTAGTAGAGGGTAATAAAGCAAAGGTCATTGCCATTTTTTTTTTTTTTTTTTTTGTTAAAGCATTGCTGATCAGTGCAAAATGTATATTAACTGTCATAATGTACATTGCAGTGTTTAACCTCTTCTGGAAGAAACTTCTTTTTGATGCAGGCTGATGTCCGAGAATAAGTCTTCGTTATAGAAATAGTACCAAAGATTTAGAGTTGGCTGATGTCATGTATCTTTGGTAGTCCATATCTACAAAATTAGCTGCTTACAGAGGCTGGTGCTGTCCCTTTTCCTTGTACAATGTCCACTTCCACTCATGTTCCTTATAAATATAAGCACTTCTTCATGCTCTAGTTTCATACTTAATTCTCATTTTGTCTGCTTATGAAGAGGTTCTCCTGTTCGATTCTCGGCCGGAGTGCCTTCTGTGTGGAGTCTGCATGTCCTCCACACCGGTCGAGTGGCGTTCGAAAGACGTGTAAATGGGTGTGCCTTTGTTGAAGGTTGGGTGTCAGGCTGGCAACTCGGTACCATAAAAATCTACTGCCAATCATTAGCAGACCAGAGTTCCGCTATGGCAATCCCTAACCGGGAAAAGCCGAAAAGACAAAAAACAAATGACAACATTTTGTCTGTAGTGCATCACATCCATGTTTTTATCATTCCATTTTTTTCTTTACTGATTTCCTAACTTGATCCATACTCTGTTTAATTCTTTGTTACTTTTGTTACCATTGTATTTGTAACTTACAGGTTTGGGATTCATGATATCTGATAACATAACCTGCATGCTTTTTTTCTATTGCTTTTCCTAACTGCAGTGTCATTTTGATTACTCATAAAAATGGTCAGAGGGCAAAGGAAACACAGACACACTCACACACACACACACACACACACACACACACACACACACACACACACACACACACACACACACATACGTGCGCAAACATAATCAAAATAATTTTTCTTTTTTTGTATTTTATGTAAAGTGAGTTGCATAAACTTTAACAGTTCTGTTTATAAATTCCATTCGCCAGTTTGCATTAGTCCTTTTTTATAATAATTTAACTGTTCATTAGTAAATGTGACAATGCAAGTTAGTCAGTGCCATGTTCCTGGCACTCTGCATTACAGCATCACAAAATGTCATTGGTTATATCAGGGATCCTGTGAACTTAGTTTTTTCTCATTTTCAGAAAGACAGTCTAAAGCTGGTAATGCTTGAACTCTCACACAGTGATTTTGTATAAAAGAAATTATAATGCATTCTCTATATGTTCAGCAGGTGATGGTATAATTAAGTGTTTGGAAAGAAGATCCAGGAATGATCAGAAGTCAAACAAACACTAGGAATATTGATGACTTACCTAGATATGAGTTTTATGGCATTCATTCTGTCAATACTTCCTGGTTAAAGAAATCAGAAGTACATGTCGTATGAAGTGGCAGTATTTCCCATGTATATGACCTGTTGACTGGTTTGTATAAATCATTCAGATTCCTTGAGAGACAGAAGTATGTGATATTTTTTCATTGTTTGTTGCAAGAGGTACTAAGAATGTCAGGAAGAAAAGGTTGACTTGAATTCCTGACTTAACAAAGAAGCCTGTTATAGTTATTTTTTTATTAGTCATCCATTGTTTACATTTGTTAAACATCTGCAGTCAGAATTCTCAAAATCAATTAGCCATGCTGATGGTGTATTGCAAAAGGCAGTCTTGGAATGCATTTCTACTTAAGTTTGACCTGTAAAATTTATATTAGGCTATTTTCCATCTATTCTCAGGCCACACCCATCATGGAACTCAGAATGTGGCCTTTGCATTCGACCGTTCCTTAGATTTGTTAGTACAGGCAGTGCTAGAGTAATCCACTGTGGCTGCAGTTGCCAGAACAAATCAATGGACTCATACTGAACCAGTCTGAGTAAAGACTTATTGTCCAGACATGTGTACTCCCTACATGACCTCCTGTACTTCTTTCCAAATGAATCTTCTATGTATGGTTGTAACAAATAACCTGTCTGTCAGATCCCATATATACTGCAGAAAATACTTCTATTACTACTACTGCTGCTAGCAATAGTAACAATATTGCAAAAATGGTGAATTCTTTTTAGACCCTAGTGCTGTAACCATTGCAGTTGTGTCAGCACTTTGTGCCCCCTTCTGTCTCTTTCTGCTTCTTGGAGTGATATGGCTTTGGTGGGTTTTCAGTGAGTTCAGAAGTTCTAGTCTTGTCCAAGTCTAAACCTGCACATTTTATTAGTTAGCTGGACTTACTAGCTGAACAAAAAGCATTTCTCTATGTGCCATTTTGCTCAGGTGTACATCATTTATTCTCTCTCTCTCCTGTCTCCAAGCTGCTATCTTCAGGTTACACGTCTGGATTTCCCAGATATGAAAACTGGTATGTAAGTTTTAGAAACAATACCCTTAGTCAAATGATAAGACAAAGCTTTCACTGCATATATACATAACAACTTTCACTCCTTATATAGCATAATTAATAATAATAATAATAATAATAATAATAATAATAATAATAATAATACTATAAGACACTGAATTTGGATTGACCAGAAGTGTCAATGCATTTACTAAATTCAAACCACAAGCTCAAGTCACTGTATTACAAATGTTTGAACAAGGCATGGTTGGAAGAAATTACTGCTAATTTCTGTCCTTAAGTTTTATATTAGGTCTCCTCATCACTTTACTCATAGGACTCACCTAAATTATAGACTTCTGAGAAGATGCCCTATAGTGTCTCCAAAGTTGTACAATCTTTGAGTCAGCATATTTATAGATCAAGGGTGCAAAGTTGGAACCCTTCCCCTGCAAAAAAAAAATGGCAATGTGTTACGCTACATTTTAGTGTACATGTCTTATTCTGTTCTTAAACTAAATCTGAATTGGACCTGTTCAATTTGCATTCTGTTGTTTTTGTGACAGGAAGTTATTTGGTACAAATTTTTAGTGTCTGAATACCTGTGGTTTGTTGTAGGTGTGTATTGCTGATTGAGTATATTGTTGCTTTGCTTCGTTTTAATTACTATTTGTAACACAAACGTTTCCTTTTGTCCTTTGTGACTAGCTCTAAATTAACATTTGTAGTGCTGCTGTGGCTACATTTTAAACCTGAAAGCAAACATTTCTTTCTGAGTATCTCTACATTAGGTAAGTGGAAAAAGAAAAAAGTACATATGTATATGTGTATATATGTATATAAAAACAAGAAACAAGTGCAACCCAAAAGGGAAACCAATAAAATACAAAAGCAGTTGTGAAGCAGTATGTCCAGTGCAACATAAGCAATTTATTAAAAGGCCAGTAAAAAACTATACTATTATTAACTAATACTATTATTGGATGGTGTATGATTGGTAGGTGGAGTTTTTTGATATATAAAGGCAACAATTTTATGTGAAATTTCATCTGAAGAAGTCTTGAAATGAAAACTCGGTGATTCAGTTAAATCGTTAAATTTTTTACTGACCTTTTAATAAATTGCTTATTTTGCACTGGACATACTGCTTCACTAGTGCTTTTGTGTGTGTGTGCGTGTGTGTGTGTGTGTGTGTGTGTGTGTATATATATATATATATATATATATATATATATATATATAATATACACATACATCCACAACCCATTTTTCCACATGGGGGTCAGAGGGTCACTTTAACTGCCATAATAGTTCATCCACACTACACACTCACATACACAGTCATACCTATGGTCATTTTACATTATCCAATCCACCTACTGCATAACTTTGGAATGGTGGGAGGAAACTCACATGAACACAGGGAGGATATGCAAACTGTGCACAGAAGGCAATCTAGTTGAGAATCAAACTGGGGATCCTCTTGCTGTGAGGTGACAACGCTATTCACCATGCCACTACGCCACTCCTATAATTACACCCTGCATGCCAGCACACCTTATGCAGCTGTGAGAACTTTGGATTCAGGTTTCACTTGTTCTCCATTAGTTATTTATTTATTTTTTACTTGTTTATTATTTGCTGCATGGAGGTGCTCAGTGGTACTGGTAGGTCCAAAGCAGGTATGGTGTGCAAGTAATTTCATTCTCGTTTATATATTATTGAACATATTCCTTTCAATAAACCCTGTGAGCTATATACATACTTCTACTCTGTATAATCAGCTTCCTGATTATAGGTGAGCTTCCTGAGGGCTGTACTTTTCTGTGTGGCACAGGTATGAGCTGCATGGAGTTACATTAAACATGCCATCAGTCCAATAAGCTTCTCCTCATGAATTCTTCTCAGCCCCAGTAATTCCCACCTTTAACTCACATCGCAGAACTGCTGTGTTCATCTTTGAGGGTCAGCTTACTGACCCCCCCACCCCACTCCCAGCCATACAGCACTCAGTTTGCTAAGGGATTATAAGAACTGTGATGTGCACCATGAACATGATATCTTACTCAGCCCAATGGCCTCAACTGGTAGTGGTGTAAAGCCTTACCTAAACTGGCACTGCTCCTTTCTCAGTCAGTTGCTTGCAATGACCTTAACACTGTCTTATGCCCATGCACAACTATGCAACATTCCTGGACTGTCGACACAATACTATTATATGTTGATGCTGTTAAGGAATCTCTCCCCAAGCTTCATAGAATTCCTAGGTCTAGAAATCAGCCAAAACCCTCATATCTACCTCCTGTATGCAACCTCTAACCATACAGCACTCTCTAACACAAATGAAAACAGGTCACTCATTTGGCAAGCAGAAGCCATTAAGACAGTAAAGCTGAATAAATATGTCTGGCAAAACCTTGGTCATAGGTGACTCCATGGTTAGACAAACTGCTTCACCAGTTATGAGGTTGAGCAAAGACAAGATGATGGCTAACTGCCTTTTAGGTGCCAGAATCCGCAATATTGTTTGGGCCCTCAGCTTACTTCACCATAGGTATACACATGACCTGGTCACTGCACATGCGGGAGTGAATGACCTTAGACACAACTACTTGGATCATATGAAGAGGAACAAGAAGGATATCGTAGAATATGTATCAGTCATTTGTGTGAAACTAGCCTTGAGTATTACACCTACCAGCATCAAAAGTGATGCAAGAATATAATAAAAAGTTAACTGACAATGTTCTTTGTGTTTTACTGTTGCAGTCATCACATATGGGTTATCCCTGCCAGGGTAACACTCGGCCGGCCCGAATACCAGAGGCTTAGTATTTCTGCATCGGTTGCTGTCGCTTGAGGACCGATGTCAGGTTGTCAGTAATATAAAGTAAGGCAGCTGATGCCATTACATCAGTCTTTCTTGTGATGGAGCCTGAAGCTGAAGCAGTTTGCATGAGTGGCGGTCAGCCGCTACCTGAGTTTTCATCTCTGAATTGAAGTTGAAGTCTTCTAAAGCTAAGTACCCCATTGGGGATCCTTTTTTCTTGCACTAACCAATGTCAGAAAAAGTTAACAATTGGGTCGCCTGTGGAAAGCAAATACCACACCGTGACTTCCACTCTTACTGCGTCACTTGTTTAGGCCCAGACCATGATGTCCCTCATTGTTGCTTTTGTGCTTTGTTCAACGCCAGAACTGTCCGTCATCTGGCACTTATTGTAGCCAGCTATTTTCTCTTACAGTCTTTGAATTCCGATATGGCTTTGATAAGCCATCCGACAGCAGATCTTCCAAAAAAATGTAAAGATAAAGACAGGGACAGACTGCAAAGGTCCAAACCTACCGACAATGCTGCTGTTAAGCTAGTCATCAGTCCTCCGGTACTAAGTGAGGTGCTTTCACAGCCCCTGATGCCTGCTTCTGTTGATTCGCAGGCCACTACCAAAACCCTTCCGGAGTCCAGCATGCCGCAAATCTCTTCTTCGACTAAGGATCTTGCAGTCATCTCTACCTTGGATGGGTCCGGAGCTGCTGAGTAAGCACCGCGGTGCTCCAATAAGTTCTTCGCACTACTGAATCTTGATACAAACCGACGTCTTCTTTCGCGACTACAGTTCTTTCAAAAAGGTCCAGGGTTCGTACCTTACCCAAAAAACCGACGACCCACTCTCAGGCTCCTGCTACCTTGCCTCAGTCTCAAATGCTTAAAATGGCAGAAGACCTTATCTTCCTGATCAGGGGAAGCCAAGCTACCCCCTCAAAAAGGAAAAGAGATCTGTCCCCTGTAGTTTTGTCTGAACAAGAGTTAGACGAATCTGATGCATCTGACTATGAAGACATGCAACCCCTCTCCACTTATGAGGATTCTGATGCAGAGGACTCCATTCCTTCAGCCTCTCCACCAGAGGATTTTTCTTTTGGGGAAACCCTGCATACTTTAAGGGGGCATTTCCAATGGGAGAGTCAAGACTACCCTCAGTATAAAAAGTGACTCAGGGAATTTTTAGATCTTCCGCAACACAGACCCTTGGCCATACCCCCAGTCCTGGATGTTGTGAATGATGTTTTCCTTGAATCCAGCTTGACTCCTGATGCCCTACCTCCTGCTCCCAGAAAACCAGACAGGTACTATAGACTTCCTGACTCACAAATATCTTTTTAAAAATCCAACAGCTGGCGCTGAGGTCATTTCTCAAGTACCAAAAGGGATTAAAGCAACCTCTGAAATCCCACACCCTCAGACAGGGATTCCCAAGCATTGGACAGATGGGGTAAAAAAGTATACACCTCAGCTACTCTTGCTATCAGGGCACTAAATTGTCAGTTCCATATGCTGAAATTTCAGCAACATACCCTGGAACTCCTTAAACAAAAAAAGTCTTCCCTTCTTTCTTGGGCAGAATCTAAAGATTTACAAGACATGATGCATTCTGCAAGCCAAGTAACTAAACGCATTTTGCACTGTGGTTTTTACACCATAGAAGCTTCTTTCAGGGCAGCAGTCACTGTATCTATCATTAAAAGACATGCATGGCTTAAGGAACAACCCCTGCCAGACAACGTCAAATCTAAATTGTTGGATGCCCCCTTGCACAAAGATAATTTATTTGGCACTAAGGCAGAAGAAGTCTTA
Organism: Protopterus annectens; assembly: GCF_019279795.1. Classification (NCBI taxonomy): domain Eukaryota; kingdom Metazoa; phylum Chordata; order Ceratodontiformes; family Protopteridae; genus Protopterus; species Protopterus annectens. The sequence continues at coordinate 392,689,938 of NC_056743.1, read as the reverse complement.
AAAAAGATGTAAGAAAAAGCAAAATCTATGCAAACAGTTAAGGATGTCTTACAAGTCCAGCACCTAGGTTCAGCAGGCATTGTCCCTCCAAACACTGCTCCTTTCCTGCTCTGAGTAAACCAGCCCAACCTAGGCCCAGTGGAAACAGACCACCCAGACAGCAGCCCCAGGGAATGCAGAGATCTAAGCAGTGGACTACCTCCACTTCAGAACCAGGGAGTTCTAAGCCACCACCTTATGGTAAGAACTCACAATGCCTCACCTCCTCATCCTCCCCCCTCTGCCCACCTTCACTTACCCCTAGGAGGAAAACTCTCATTTCACTCAAGCACCTGGGCCACCATAACCATGGACCAATGGGTTCTGAACATTGTGTCCCAGGGATACAAATTTTCCTTCCATACCCTTCCAACCCAAAAAGGGTTCCCAGATCTACCACCAAATCAGTGGGCAGTGGCTCAAAAGCAAATCCGTTCCCTTCTCTCTGTGAGAGCAGTAGAGCACATTCTTGCAGAACAGATAGGCTAAGGCTTCTACTCCAGACTTTTTCTGGTGCCCAGAAAAGGGGGTACCTGACACCCCATCCTCGATCTATCAATTCTAAACACCTTCCTGGTGATCCCAAAATTCAAAATGCTCACCATCCATCAGCTGCTACCCATATTCTCCAAAGGTGCTTGACTAGCCACCCTAGATCTAAAAGAGGCCTACCTCCACATTCCTATCAGGGAATCATGCAGGAAATATCTCCGCTTCAGAGCAGGATCTCAACAGTTTAAGTTCTCTGTGCTTCCCTTTGGCTTATTTACTGATCCCAGAGTTTTTACAAAATGTCTGGCTCTGGCCATTGCATTTTCCAGACAAAGAAATATTCAAATTTACTCATACTTAGACGACTGCCTTAATCAGGCAGACAGCCAGGAAAAGCTGCTCAAGCACCTGGCCTTTGTAAAGACACTACTAACCTCCCTGGGATACACAATCAACAAAAAGAAATCAAAACAGGTGCCCACTCAAAGTATAATCTTCCTGGGAGCAAGTCTGGACACAGCATCCCAGATGGCATTCCTTACACCAGAAAAATAAATTTTCCTGACAACCTACTTCTCCCAACTAGCCACCAGGCTCCAGATATCTGCAAGGAAGATCCTGCAAGCTCTGGGGTTCATGACATCTTGCATATTACTCATTCCATGTGCCAAACTGCACATGAGGAATCTTCAACTGTACCTAAAGAGCCTTTGGTGTCAACACTCTCAAGACCTGGAAACTCTTCTACCTATAATTCCTTAGCTCAGAAAGGAATTTCTTTGGTGAGCAACAGCATGCTCCCACAACAATGGACTGCCCTTCTCCCCACCTCCCTGCCACCCAGACCCTCACCACAGATGCATCAGACTACGCTTGGGATGCACACCTGGACAGAAGGTGCATACAGGGCCAATGGAACCCTCTGAAAATCCCACTGCACATCAGTCAAAAAGAGATGATGGCTGTACAACACACCTTGATAGCTTTCAAACCCCTTCTCTCTCCAGGAGTTCTCCTGATCAAAACAGACAACACCACTGTGATGTGGTACATCAACAAGCACGGAGGGACTCATTCCTACCCTTTATGCAGGCTGGCCATGACCCTTTGGCTCACAGCCTCTTCCATGCAAGTACACCTGTAAGAACAATTCCTTCCAGGCTCTCTCAACTTTCTGGCAAACCAATTAGGCAGAAACCTTCTGGACCCACATGAGTGGCAACTCAACAGAAGTACCTTCACCCTAATAACTCAGAAATGGGGAACCATGAAGGTCAACATCTTTGCCTCCCACACAAACCATCAGCTCACAAACTTCTGCACCTGGGACCATCACTGCATGGCTTGGAAAGTGGATGCACTGTCCTTCCCCTGGGTCATTCTATTGGTCTATGCCTTTCCTCCCCTACCTCTCATCCCCAGGGTACTGCTCAAAATAAGGGAGGAAAAATCAAGGACCATTCTTATAGCTCCAGACTGGCCCTGACAACACTGGTACCTCTTGCTGTGCAGCCTGTCCCCGCTGCCTCCATGGCATCTTCCTCAGATTACAAACCTCCTGACCCAGAGGGAAGGGGAATTCATGCATCCCAAATTGCAGACACTCAATTTGGCAGCTTGGCTTATTCCCTAACCACAAACTAATCTGCCATTCTAAATAAACAGGTTCTGGATGTTATCCATGTGGCCAGACATCCTAGCACCAGAAAGTCTTATACAGATGAATAGAAAAGGTTCCGCACCTGGATCCAGGCTAAGGGAGCCAATATATACTGGATTACTTAGCTGACCTATTACACAGTGGTCTCTCTTTCCCCTCTGTAAAAATTCATGCCTCTGCCATTTCTGCCCATTTTCCCACTGAGCAGCCCCTTTTCTCACACCCTTTGATCAAACAGTTCCTCAGAGGGGCTAGCAACTTGAGGCCCCCCAGAAAGGCACCAGTGCCAGTTTGGAACCTTAGCTTTGTCTTGGATAAGCTCACCCTGCCCTCTTCGAACCAGCTTGTTCTGCAGAGTTAAATTTTCTCTCCTGGAAAACAGCTTTCCTTCTGGCCATGACTTCAGCCAAGAGAGTCTCTGAGATGCAAGCATTCATGGCTGTAGAGCCCTTCATCATCTTCCATGCAGATAGGGTATCCCTCAGAACTAACCTATCCTTCATGCTCAAGGTTGTGTCCAGTGTGGCTCTTAATCAATCCATTCATTTACCCACCTTCTTTCCTAATCCCTAGAACAAGGAGGAAAGGATTCTTCACTCTCTAGATGTGCACAGACAGGTCATATTCTATCTGGACAAGACTAAATCCTTCAGAAAGTCTGATCAATTGCTGGTTAGCTTTGCTACAGGGGCAGAAAGCAAAGCTATCTCCAAGCAAACCGTTTCCAAATGTATAGCACACTGCATCCATTTCTGCTACAAACAACATGGAAAGCCTCCCCCCAAGGGGGTCAAGACACACTCCACCAGAACATCCTCTACCTCTACAGCTTTCCTAAGAGGAGTCCCCACCAGGGACATCCTCAAAGCTGCCACCTGGGCATCTGTTCACACTTTTACCAAGCATTACCACCTGCCTCTCTTCTCTAAATCCAGGGCAGGGTTTGCCTCTGCAGTCTTGCAGGGCATCCTAGCCAGCCCCTAGTTTCCTTGACTGCCTCCATCCATTTCCTCAGCTTTGGGAATCAACCCAAATGTGATGACTGCAGCAGTGAAACACGAAGAACATAGTACAGTTGTGTACACTTACCATAAATGTAAATGTTTGAGTGTATTCAAATTTGCAGTCCTGGTTTCCCTCCCTTCATCCCCCTTTATTCTCTTTCTTCCTTTCAAGGGACATATTGGTATTTATTTTCCACTGGTGGGGTTCTTCCACCAGAACCTGGCCTCCTACTTTGGGGGCTCCTGACAGGTTAGGGCAAGAAAAACTGATGTAATGGCGTCAGCTGCCTTACTTTATACTACTGATGACCTGATGTCAGTCCTCAAGCCACAGCATGTGATGCAGAAATTTTAAGCCTCTGATATTCGGGCCGGCTGAGGGCTACCCTGGCAGGGATAACCCAAATGTGATGACTGCAACAGTGAATACACTTGAACATCTACATTTATGGTAAGTGTACACATCTGTACATTCCAATGGCCGTGTTATTGTGGCATTCAAAGGAAATCCAATATATCAGCCTAAAGGGAGGTGATTGGCAGTCTAGATCCTTTACTAGAGAGAGCATGCATCTCCATTTTAAGGCTGTCCACCCTTTCAGTCCCAATACCAAAAATAATGGTCTTATTAGAGTGAGTGGGTCTGCACTCCTAAGAAGTCAATCTACCTCCAGACCAGTAAGGCAGGGCAATGGCCTTCAGTTCCTCTATATATTTCTCAAGGTAAATAAAACTACATACCATATCATAGCAAACTATCATAATCCCTCCATGTTACCTGCAGCCCATGATGTATATCTAAGCAAACTGATATCCTAACCTATCAAACCTAACACTGTTGTCTTAGGTGACCTCAGCTATCCATCTATTAACAGCCTGGACCACTACTTTATACAAAAAGTTCAAATCCCAACTAGAGGTTCAGAAATATTGGATCTGGTTCTCAGCAATACAGCCCCCTGCAGTTTGCCATATCATTAGATAAGTCTGCCCACTATTCAGTAACAATCACTATGACAGTAAAACTGGATTTGCCACAAAACCCTTTTGTCTTTAGAGATTACTTTAAGACAAATCTACTCAATTTAATGACTTGATGAAATTTCATCACACTCCTCATCTTGGTGACCCCATTTCACATGCTGCTGCATTTGTAGATATTTTCTATGCTCACCTCAAAACATGCATTGAGGTATTGGTCCCCATAAAACACAAATACAATGTAAAGTTCAGGAATAAACGGAGAAACCAGAGTGTAAACAACCTGTACAATAAGAGGAAGAAAATTGTATCCCATACTAGCAAACTGAATACCAAGTCAACTACAGAAGAACTCAGAAAGAACAATAAGGAACTTGGAAGCAAAATCAAATCATCCGAAAGTAAGTATAAGTTAAAAATGTGTTACCTGTGCTAAGGACAATTAAAAATCCTTCTTCATCTGTATCAGAACCCTTATAAAAATGGCCAGCACTGCACAGGACTAATAGATAACAGCACACACTCTTCTGCTGAGGACATATCCAACATATAAGCTAGCTAATTTAGTTCAAACTTTGTTCATCTATCTACCTGTATCCTTCCCAATTATGGTAGTAGACAGACATCACCCTCTCTGAGCACTTCTGAACATGTCCTACATGATCTCTCCAAGGCCCAAAACACTAGCACCATGGGGTTTAATAATGTGCCAGGTGCCCTCTTGTAAGTACTATGCACTGTCTAGTAGACTCACTGCTAGGTCTATTCAATCCCAGATATTCCACAGGAGCTGCATCACAGGTGTGCAGACCCACTGTGTTTATTCCACTCCATAAGAGGGGCGGATCTACTGACCTTTAGAAATATAGATCATTAAGTCTTACCAACCCTGTCTGTAAAGCAATGGAATGCATCATTATGGAACTTATTAACAAGGACAAAGATGTTCTACAAGTCCTAGACCTAAACACGTTTTGGCTTATTAAAGGCAGATCTTGCTTCCTGAACCAGGTGGACTTTAAGTAGGACACTGATGCATTATATGCAGTCACCATTACACACTCTACCTGGTCCCAGTCAAGGATTACCATCCCACATTCAGACATTATCAATATGCTACCTGCTGGATGGCAAATTGGGTTACTGACAGAATGCAATCTGTATCTGTTGGAAGCACATTGGCATGGAAAAGAGACGTTGCCAACAGTGTCCCCAAGAGATCAGTCTTAGGTCCACTACTGTATAGCATTTATTTTTCTGGTGTCGAGGCTGACATCAAGGGCCTGTGGTTGACCAAATATGCAGATGAATGCAAACTCAGGGCTGTCAAACTCCACATTTGACTTCCAGATTCTCCAAAAGTGACAAAAATGCTCTAACAAGTAGACCATGGTCTTAAATTAAATGTAAAAAAATGCAGCATTGTATTGCATAATGCATTTAAATTAATATGTCTTTCGTGTAGACCTATTTCAATGCCTCAAAATGAATTCACCTTCAAATCCATGATATTTTAAGCAGTGGTCCTCCAGTGTTTTAGTGTCCCAATACAGGACTACATGAAGGATTAATCACATTATCTAAACGTTTACTTTCTGTGTCATCTTTTTTACACTCAGATATGTACATAATATAGCTAATTTGTGGAATGCTTGCCTGGAATCACATTCATTCCGTCTTTCTTCCTTCCTAGATTGATCCAAGTAAAAAACACAAAGCTCTCTGAAGAATCCTAATTGGTAGGTTACTAAAAAGTGCTGTGCTTTAGAATTATCCAAGTATCTTCATAAGCACTTTCTGTTGCATCGGCCATCTTATGTCCACATTATAATGTTACATACTGATCCAGCTCTGCAAAAACCTTTGAGATGGAAAAACTCTTGCCCATCTCACAGTCCTTTGCTTTCTAGTATTTTCTCAAAGTACTAAATGAATCCCCACTCTTTTTGGAAACTGCATACTCCAGAAGCTGGCACAAGTGCAGTGTCTTGTTTCAAATGTAGTCAAAATGCAGCATATGCGCCATTTAATTACCTAGCATGAAGATGTGCCACCTATTCTGACATTCATAATATGTAACACTCATGTTCATCACAAGACTGAGACCGCTAATGAAAGTACACACTTCTTACTGTTTATCACTTACTTTTTGCCCTTTTTCTAACTGTCCCAGTCCACCTCTCTAACCCTGTCATGCATCCCCTGTATACCTAAGTTATAAATCTTCTAGATATACCAATTTGGAACATGCAGCCTAAATAGAGCTAATCCTACACCATGCACTGTCAGTCGTATGCTATTTCTACTCCTGTACACTACTACTGTCTCTCCACCCCTTCTGCTATTTTTTTATAATTTACTTTACTATATATCTTGAAATGTTTAGAAACCTATACAATACTAAAATTTCCCTTCCTACATAATTTTATAACTTACCTCATTATGTATCTTGAACTCTTTGCAAACCTTTCTTTACTGAAATGTAAAAACAATACAAGTTTTATAACATTTTCTCTTCTGCAGTATCAGTCCATTTACATTCTGCAAGATTTTATAGCTACAAGAACTATATAAACATAATTCTTGATGTAAACACTTTACTGTATATACCTGTCTTGTAATTATGTTTGTTTTTTCATGAGAAATGTAATTGTTTTTCTGAAAACTGTCTGAAATTCACTTGTTAATATAAATGTACTGTGATGGAGCTTGTCTCCCTGGATGTCTGCTGAGAATGGGCTCTGCCTAGTTTGCATTTTTCAATAATAAATAAGTAAATGAATGAATGCCCATGCCAGCATACCACATATGTATGTCTTTACCAGTCAAGGACTGTGTTATATTGGCAAGTGAGTATAGCAGCCCCATTGTGAATTACAGTGGGATTGTACTCTAGAAAACCCTGCTTTATTTATATTCCTGATCAGACTCGTATTTAATCACAAAGACACCATGTTTGGCTACAGATGTTATTTATACAATGTGAGAAGTCAGTAGAGCAAATATTTGTCTTAAATTTGTAATCTAGAAATATTGTTCAAGTCAGGCAGTAATTGGATAAGAAATTCATCTTATCTCTACTATAATGATGACTTACCACAAGAACGTCCCTTTGTCCATGAGCCATGAGTCATCATCAGGGGGTGGGTGCAGGCACGCATTCCCTATTTAAGAGAGTGCTGCTGTTTTCTGCCTGCAGAATCCATCAGCAGGCACATCATCATCATGATGGAGCCAGCTGGCCATGACAGAGTTCAAGATCACGGTAAGGGGCTTCCCGGTTGCACGGCAGCTGTGCACTCATCCATATAGGGCCGGTGTGCCGTAGGATTTCTTGTTTAAATATGTTTAAAAAAAAGAGAGAGAGAATCATGCATTGTTGTTCTGTGAGTTCCACTGAGTGGCTGGGGGGAGGGTTATTTAAAAAAAATAAACAAATATATGGGTTCATGTCTATCGATCGACAACTCACTATATCGACATCCACTTCACCGACATCTGAAATACTCGACACCGCAAATCACGGACATTGAACAGGTAAGAGATTTAAATTTAGCTAATCATGCCTACCAGACATGCATAACACTGCCATACTTACTAAAACATGGTAGGCATGATTAGCGAATTTAAATCTCTTACCTGTTAAATGTCCGTGATTTGCGGTGTTGAGTATTTTAGATGTCGGTGAAGTGGATGTCGATATAGTGAGTTGTCGATCGATAGACATGAACCCATATATATATATATATATATATATATATATATATATATATATATATATATATATATATATACACATACATAACACAAGACAAAACTGATATACAGTATGCTATTGGGGTTATAAAAACATATAAATATATAGATATGCGTGTGTGTGTGTGTGTGTGTGTGTGTGTGTGTGTGTGTGTGTGTGTGTGTGTGTGTGTGTCTATAAAAATAATAATATATAAAAACACATGCAGTATTGGCATAGCAGTTATGGGTTGGGCAGGTGGTGTTTCCTATTTAAGCTGTTACACTGCACATCTGAAGGGTAACTGTTAAGTATAGTGTCAATATATAATAAAAATATCTATCTATCTATAGCTAGCTATATATCTATATATCTGTATATCTATATCTATATATATATATATATATATATATATATATATATATATATATATATATATATATATAAATCAGAACAACACATACATAGCTGTGTATACACAATTAAGTAATAATTTCATATATTCAAATACAGGGGTAACTTTATATTATGGGCATAGGGAATGCTAAGTTTTGGGTGTTTTGCAGCAAACCTTTGTATTACATTCGTATAAAGAATTTTATTAATTACATAAATACATGTCTGGTAGGTTAATAATAGAATAGGGATGGTGCAGTAAGAATTTTATGTAGGGCATATGTTATGATTGTTGGTCTGTATGTTTTTACTGCATATGTTTGCTTGTTTATTTCAGTGGGGTTTTTAGTGCTCCATCTGATGCTTGAGTTCATTATGTCACATGGGGCTGGAAGTTTGAGTAGTAGGGGGTGTATATCCTATAATGTGTTGTTTTAGCATTTTGGATTGCGCTGTCATATGTAATGAGGTGCTTGCTTTAAATAGTAGCTGTGTCTCACTTTAATGTTATTTTGAGTTATTAAGGGGGAATTTGGCAGCTGACTGTGAGGAGGTGATCTCTGCCTGACATACAAGGCCATGTCCAATCAGGATCTGATGGACATGCTCCACCTCAAAAAATCCAAATCCATCAGGACCACGAGAGCTAAAGACTTAAACCTCGGCACAAGTATGAATAGGACATGCTGGAGGGATAGATTCATATCTATATTCTATTGATATGATATGATATCTATCATCATATTGATATGATATGATATCTATCATTATTGAATCCCCAAATGATGTGGATACTCTACAAAAGGGCGTTACAGAAACAGATGCTTGGTGCCAGAGCCATGGGCTCAAGTTCAATACCAAGAAATGTATTGTTATCCCCTTTGGGAAAAAACATGTATCCATGAATTACCATATAGGTGGCAGTACACTAAACACAGAAAGTGTGATAAGAGACTTAGGGACACAGGTGGACAGTGGTCTCACCTTCGATAACCACATCGCCACAACAGTCAGGAAATCCTTCTATGTGGCACACCTCATCACGAAGGGCTTTTCATCCAGAAAAAAGGAGGTCATTGTCCCACTGTACTCATCCCTCATTAGACCCATTATAGAATACAACGCCCCATTTGGTATGTACCTCTCAAGACATCTGCAACAACTGGAAAGGCCTCAGAAATACCTCACTAAAAGAATCACAGGCCTAAAGCAGATGCCCTACGCTGACCGCCTTAAAAAACTCCAGCTATACTCTGTCTACTCAGAGGCGATCTCTGCTTAACATACAAGGCCATGTCAAATCCAGAGCTGTTGGACATGCTACACTTAAAGAAATCCCAATCCCTCAGAGCTACACGCTCCAGGGATCTAAACCTTGTCATCACAATAAACAAAACATGCTGGAGGGATAGGTTCCTGACCCAGAGACTCCCCAGACTCTGGAATAGATTGCCCATACATGTCAAGCAGAGTGCCTCTTTGGACCTCTTCAAAAGGAACCTTGACGTTTGGATGGGAGAAAGGAAATTCACCCCAGGGATCACGTCAGTCGCCCTGCTAGACAGGGGTCCAGGAAAGTAAATAATGTGGGAAGAAATAGCCAGGGAATTGTTATGGCTAGGCTTGTATAGGCCCTAGGGCTGATAGCCTAGTACCAACCTATGAACCTATGAACCCAGAGGCTTCCCATGCTTTGGAACAGGATCCCAGTTCGTATTAGGCAGAGCCCCTCACTGAATCTCTTCAAGATAAATCTTGATGAGTGGATGGGAGATCGTAAGTTTACCCCAGGGGTCACATCTGTGTCACTGCTAGACAGAGGCACAGTAAACTAATTCTATTATATAAGGGGACCTTCACTGTGTCACTACTAGACAAAGGCACAGTATTCTAGATTTTATCTGTACATTTTTGTACCATTTCATGGGGTGGCAAAAGCCACATCACTATGGCTAGGCTTACAAATGCCCCAGGGCAGATAGCCTAGTACTATACTATGAAACTATGAAACTATGAATCAAGTCAGCTTTTGTTTTATGTTCTAGTGGGGCTTGTGCAGAGGTTAAATGGTGTTATATAATTGTTTGCAGATGGTTTCCTGGATACCAGGATTGAATAATACGGTTGCAGTATCAGGGCCAACTTTTATTAAGTTTTGGGCATGGCATTTCGGATAACCAGTAATATATAATGTTTACCTCCGCATTTGATCCTTAAGTTATACCCATCCTTGGTTTTGGCAGACTGGTTGTATAGGGTATGTCATGGCATTCTGGAACCCCCACAGCAGCTGTGCTGGCTTTAGTCACTCTTTCACTGCTAAAGAATAAAATAAAATACGACTTTGCAGTCCAATAGTGGAAGTGACTATGCAGTCAAACAACACATGATGTTAAAGAGTCCAAAAAGATGTAAAAAAACTGTTTTATTGGATCCACAAGTTAGATGGTAAGCGCTTTCGCAATAAATGCTTTCTCAAACCAATACTATTGGACTGCAAAGTCGTATTTTATTTTATCGTTGGTCTGAACAGACCAGGACTAATTGTGTGTGTGGAATCTTCGTTTTTTGCTTTTTGCTGTTTGCTTTTTGGTTTCTCACTAACAAAAAGGTAACTGGAGCTGACACCAACAGTTCTTTATTTAACAGACTCAGCCACAGTACAGTCCATTAAAGAGAGATGGCTGTATCTCTCTCCGGAAGTGCAAGGCTTGATAATTGATTTAGAAATAGTGGAGATGGCTGAGCAGAGCCTCAATTCAATGGGGGCTTTGCTGAATTTGGAGGAGGGCACAGCTGAAGGACCAGCTCCAGCTAAGAAGGCTCATGCTTCCAGCCAGAAGATCACCCCTTCCTGCTCATCCGACATATCTACAGAAGCACAAGATAATGTCTTTGTTGGGTCTAGAATGCTTAATATTAGTGGTAGGGGGCAATCTGCTGATAATTGTTTAGATGACGTTATAAATGCTTTGCCAGAAGAATGGAGAGTTAGAATGTTTGACTTAGCCTTAGAGAGAAACCTTGCTGATCCACAGCTTTGAGTCCAGGAGTAGGATCAGGCACTGATGTTGACCAGGTGGCCCAGTTGTCTCTAACCAACTTGAATAAGGGTTTTGAGGAGGTCATGGGTTCAGAGAGGGAGGTCCCGCCACATATGGATAAGCATATCTCCCAATTCTTGTCCCCTTTGGTTACCCTTGGCTTTACATATACCAAATCACCTGGCTCCCATATCACAGCACATGTTCCTATCAACATCTATTCTAAAATAATAATATTTGCTGATGATGTCTTACTTACCTTACCCAACTCTAAGGAAGTGTTAGGTGAAGTGGATATAGTAACACAAATTTCCAAAAAACTTCAGGACTCTCCTTCAGCAAATTTAAATCAAGATAGTTATTATTAAATAAAAAAAGAACATACAGGTTCCAGTTAATCATATTATTGGAAACCAAGTTTAAACTCTAGACTATTTAGGAATTGTCCTAGGCAAGAATATAGAGGAAACCTTACAGCTTAACTATGCTAAAGCCATAGACTTAATCAAGACATTAATAAGCAAATGGAATAATTTGTTTATAACATTTGATGATAGGTTACAACTGATAAAAATGGTTTTGTTACCTAAAATATTATATATAGCACAATGTTTTATACTTCCACCAGGAAAGGAAATCCTTAAAGAAATCACTTCAACTCTGATGAAATTCCTATGGTACCCCAAAAGAAATAGAATGGCATATTCTCATCATATCAGAAATTGGGAACAAGGGGGGTTAAATTTCCCACAGATTGAAATTTATATAAAGGCATCTGTAATTAAAATAGTGATGTATTGGATAAATCCTAGATACTCTTCCAATTGGAAACAGTTATACTCCATTATACTAATGAATGAAAATTATTTTCAAAAAATGCTTTGGTAACAGACAAAGATAACACGATATGGCACTTTTAAGTTTAAATTTACAGTATAGTACAACAAAATTAACTAAACTAACACTAATAAACAATCATTTGGATTTGTTTAGAAAGTTCATTAACACAAATCTAGATATAAAACTGTGACATAGATTTGTAATACCATTTACTATTACAAGGGATTTCCCTGATTAAACACATAGAGAGATTTTTGGTTTATGGGAAAACAGTAACCTATTTTGTTGGTTGCATTGTACTGAAAACCAACAAGCTTTGAACATACAAAGTATATTGTCAACCTATGGCCTATCCCCTAATGACTGGTTGGTTCTTCAAAGTGTCACAGCATACACTAAGGATCTGTGTAGAATAATACATAACTCATCCTTCAAAACCGTACCAAAATCATAAACTGGATTTTTAGAATTCTATATAATAATATCAATGTTAAAAATGAATTATTATATCTATACAACACTTTGTCTATAAGACAGCTCCTAAAGATTCTTACTGGCAATATCTAACTAAAGGTTTCAATCATTATCAATGGAAGATAAAACAAACATTTTATTTTCAGTTAAACTAACTTATTCACAATTCTGGAGGATTTTTCATTGGAAATTTCTACACAGATCCTTTTTGACACCTGAGAAACTGAAAAATGAACCCTTCAAACAGCAAGTTATGTTGGAGATGTCATCTGTCCACTAATGCTGACTGGTCTCATATTTTTTATGACTGTACTAATATTAAACCATATTGGAATGAGATTAACACATTTCTTCAAGCTATCTATACTGATATATTTGTTTTGACAAAGTCTTTAATTTTGTTGAATAATGTTAATAGTAATAATATGAAGAAAGATGACCTGTATTTGTTGTGGACAATAGTAGCAATAGCCAGAAAATGTATAACTAGAAGATGGAACTCAAATGTAGCACCCACAATGGAGGAATTCCTATCATCACTGAAGAAATGCATACTAATGGAGAAAAGAACTAAAGAACTTTTCCTAAGCCATTTGTTAATAGTCTGTGGAGGAAAGTTTTGAATTTGATTGATACCCTACAAATGGAACCAAACTCTTCCTAACTGTCATAGTTTATATGTTAACTTTGTTATTTAACTAAAAATGTTTTTATCTAAATCCTTTTTGTCAGGCTGAATGTAAATGCTGTAAATAATTATTGAATGTTATGAATGTATGAAATTATTGTGTTATTTCATCAAAATAAAAATCATTTGTGTAAATAAAAAAAAGATTACAGATAAGATTATAAAAGGGCAGTTTGTAGATATCTTCAGCCTAGTGGATAATGAGGGAATAAAGCACATACTGGACACTGATAACACAGGTAACAAGGATTTGATGGTAGCCTTAGCTGCTATTGAGAAGAAGTTGTTAGCCAGGACACTGGTCAGGAACTGGGATACTTGATCTCTGGATTTTGTGGTATTCATGGGCATAATCAAGGATCTCACCAAAGCCTTTATTAGCTTATTTTGTAGCCATAAGGGTAGCTCACATGTGAAGGGGGGGTTTGGGGTGCTTAATTATGATCAGCACTTCAGGAAATTGAAATAGTTCCCTCAAGTGGGATTCCAGGCACCCTGACATATGGTTCAGTGCCATGATAGACAAGGAGGTGCCAATGGGTATTGAAGGAGGGGCTGTTTATACAAAAGAAACAAGGTTCTTCTGAGCATTCAGTCAGGGCAGGTGTGTCTGTTCCGCCTTAATATATAACCACTTGTGTTCATGATGTGGGAAGGGTCATCCTGCTTCCAGGTGTTTGGGCCTGTTTTCTAGAGACAGGTTGTCTTTTGCAGAGAGATTTGTAAGAGGCACAACAGTTCCTTTTTGTGCCAAGCTACCTTTTTTTGGACACGGGGGGATGGGGTCTTTGGCAGGGGACTCGAATGTCCCACACCGGGTTATTTCCTCATTTGTCAAGAAAAGCTATCTTGTTTACTGTCATATTACCTGGATCAAAGGGCAGCAGCCACAATTATTAAAGGGTTTTCCACAGTTTTTCTTAAAGGGTTTTCCACAGTTTTTCCTATCAATTCACAGCTCTGTTAGATTACAAGTTGGTTAACAATTTGAAGTCTATCAAAAGATGCAAACACATTCCTGCCAGGCAATAGGAGGGTGAGTTCAGCTTGATTCATCACTTGTGTCATCTAGCGAGGGGTTCAATTAATGCTTTTATTGACACCAACCTGACAAAAGTACACTACTCTTCTTTGGATCAGGTGGCAGAAGTCATCATGGGCTGTACTGAACCCTGGCTCTGTAAGATGGAAATCCAGTCTGCTTTCCATTTTCTTCCTGTGAGACAAGAACAATGGCCTTATTAGGCTTTCAGTTCAATGGGAAGACATTTTTCGACATTGCAATGCCAGTGGGTTGTACTGTAGCTTGTGCAACATTCAAACAATTTAGCACAACTTCTGGCAAGAACAGGCTCCCTGCCAGTCAATGGTACACTACCTAGATGATATTTTGTTAGTGGAAGAGGATCAGGATGGTGCTTTGGAAGGGATGTCCATTTTCAAGCAACTTTGTCCCAAGTTGGGGGTACTTTTGGCCCATGACAAGTCAGAAAGCCCAAGTCAAGTACTGACTGTTTTGGGTTTAGAAGTGGACACCACTGATAATTCCTTCAAGCTTCCTCCACCCAAACTTCAACAAGTCTGGTAGTTACTTGGGAGAGTCTTGGGTTCCAACAAAGCTCTGGTAGGAGACATCATGCAGTTATATGGTTTGATGATCTTTGCCTGTAGGTGGTTTCTCCTGGCAGAACTTTCCTACAGTCTGTATCTGACTTGTTGAAAGGTTGCAAGTCAAGCACCACCTGGTCCCGCTGCCAGATGGGTTAAGGATGACCTTTGATTTTGGTTCACATTCTTGAGCCAGTTCAATGGAGTTGCTTTTGGCAGTCCCCATGGACCACTGCCACCAGCCTTGAGATTTTTACTAATGCAGCTGTTGGGTTTGATATGGGAGGGTTATTTCTTGGACAGCTGGTTTGCTAAAAGGTGACAGGAAAGTTGGTCTGTGGAGAGGAGGAGGGACATTACGTTTTAAGAAGTTCTCCCCTTTTGATGGCAGTGTTAGTATGGAAGGATAGATAACATGACAAGAGGTTCATTGGTTCATTTTTCAGACAGGTAATATCGCAGAGGTTTACACTCTCAAAAAATGTTCTTCTAGTTCCAGCTGGGTTCACTCAGTCATCAGGCTTTTAATTTTGTTGAGTCTATAGATTAATTTGTTATTTTTGTGTGTTCATATTCCTGGTCATCTTTAATCCTATAGCTGACAGTCTTTCTTTTTTTTAAGGTTTGACTGGTTTCTTCTCTTGGCTAAGTATTTGGATCCAAAGGGCACCCCAGTTCCAGTACTCCTGGAGTCTGGCTAACTGGAGAAGACTAGCATTATCGGTTTTGGCAAATTCTTGGACCACCAACACTAGGAAAGCTTACTTGTTATCCCTCCAGGTTTTCAAGACATTCTACAGGTCTTTGATCCCTTGTCTTAGGTCATGGGGAGTGCAGTTGTTGCTGCAGTTTTTAGTGGCTAGGTCTTCTGCAGCACCTAAAACTCTCAGAGTACACCTAGCCACTTTGGGATGGCTGGATCATTATTTTGGGCTTTCAGACTGTGTCAGGACATTGGGTTATGGGGAGGATATTTGTGGGCCTATAGAACATGTAGGGACCTCTCCAGGATTCCAGAAAACCTACTGGGAGACATTATTATTATTCAGGGTCTTTTCAGGACCATTGCTGGTTTTCACTTGTTTGTCTCTGTAGCTGCTTTGCTCACCTTTTTGTATGCAGGTGCTTTCCGTGCCAATGAACTTCTCATTTACCATTTTTGGGATGATCTTGTCATCCATAGGGAGTTTGTCATGATTTGGTTAAAGATATCCAAGACTGATCAAGTTGGCAAAGAATAGCAGGTGTGCCTGGACAAGACCAGTGGGCTTGTCACTTGCACCATGCATTGGGTCACTTTGCTATTTAATATTCCTCCTTAGAAAAAAGGTCATGCTTGGTTTTCATGAGGGCTTCAGGCAGGCCATTTAACCTATTAGAGATGAATGCATTTTTAGGCAGGCCTTGGTAGGGAAAGGAATTCACCCACAAGGTTATTCTTCTTATTCCTTTTGGATAGGTCGTACATCAGACTTGGCCATGGAAGGGCACTCAATGCAGCATGATCAAAGAATGGGAAGGTGGGTCTCTGATGCCTTTTTGCCATACATCAGGCTATCATTTTTATTTCTGTTTCAGGGAAGAAGGTGATTTGGCTTGTGGGCCATTCTTTTATTCAGAGAGCATCCATCCGAGTCTTGGCCACTCAAGTTCCTTTGATAGTAATTTGTTGACGTTTTGTTCTTTTGGATTCCCTGGTTTTAGTTGGCTTCAATGTTGGGAAATATGGTATAAGATTACCATGGAAGAAGCCTTGCCTAGCACTGTAATAATTCACCTTGGGGGAAATGATCTGGATCAAGCCCCTAAGAAGATATTGTTGGCCAGAATCTTATTGGATATGTACCACTTATGGCAGCTCTATCAAAGGGTAGTTTTCTTTTGGTCTGCCATCATCCCTAGATGGTACTGGAGGGCACTAAAAGGCCTAGACCATTGAGAAAGCCAGGCATTTTACCCACCAGAGTCAAGCTGGCTGCTTGCCAGATTGGTTTCCAGGTGATTGAGCACAGTGATATTGACAGACTGGAGCCTGATTTCTATGATTTGGACAATGTTCATTTAAATAACATGGGTTTTGATTTGTTTAATTTAGATATGGTTGTTGCTGTTCAGGAATGTTTCAAAGTGTAACTTGTTTTCTTTCATAACCCAGAATTTATTGGCGAGGCTGTTGATTTGTGAGGAACAGCATGGCATGCCGGGTTGGTGGAGGCCTTATGGCTTCACCCCCCACCCATGTTCCCCCTGTTCTTCTTTGATGGCCTGTGGTCTCCTCAAGTTATACTCAGATTTGACTGGTGGCCACTTTAATGTGTATGCTGCTTGAAAGTATGAGTTAAATGGGTTTGCCACCTGGTCCAAAGTAGCTAGGAATATACACCCGTTTTTCCCTGAAGTGGCAGCCGAAATGGGTGAGTGTACACCAACTAGCTTGAAGTGATGGTTTGATGGTATTTGTTGATATGTTGCATATGAATTACTTATGGCATCAGTACTGGTTGTGCTTGACTGTAATATAATAAAGGTCGCAAAGTCAGTCTGGTGTGTTTTAAGACTCAGCAGGCATGCTTCTCTTAAAACTTGCAATAACACATAGCAGCAACTAAATTTAACAGATAAAACAACTAACAAAATGTGGAAAACTGCTTTCATCTTTTGAAATGCCTGCAAAAGCCTGCAATGGTAAAATATCAGACTGAGGGTCACTGCTTTTCCTGAAGAATCAGACTAGTATCGCCTTGGTCTACAGCACTCATGTTATAAATGGCCAAGATCCTAAATGGCTGAGCATTGATGACAGAAAGAGGTAGTACTAACATTACTGTAGCATTAGTTTAGTTTATCATACCCACCAGCCTCTGTCTTAGGTTTGGTAACTCTCTTTGAAAGTATGCCTACTTATCTAACTTACTAAAGAAAGTTACTATGGCTAACTCTTTTTTTTTTTAATTCTTTTAGGAGACACTAATTGGGAAGATGTGCTCTTAGAAACTCTTTTTACATAAATGGCAGTGAATGACACCAAGATTAGTCTCCATTAAGTTGATCACTTTTTTTTCCTTAATGGGTTGTAAATAACTTCGAAAATCATTGTGGTCTCACTATTGTTTCTTAAACACTAGTAACAGCTCACTGTTGCAGTCAGATGGTTCCCTGAATAAATAAATATCAGTTCATTTTAGTTATCAATAAGTTCTGCTTTTAGAATCAGAACAGGACGAATAGAACACTGTCTTCTCTCTTCTCCTTCTCTGATTCCAGTTAGGCTATTAACAGACTCCTTTGTATACCTGTTGCAATATTAGGTCATCAATGAAGAGGAGAGCCTCAGAAAGCAGGGGAAACCACCTAT
The DNA here is from genome assembly GCF_019279795.1 of Protopterus annectens. Classification (NCBI taxonomy): domain Eukaryota; kingdom Metazoa; phylum Chordata; order Ceratodontiformes; family Protopteridae; genus Protopterus; species Protopterus annectens. The sequence goes on along the minus strand of NC_056743.1, from coordinate 392,671,621 downwards.
GCTAAAACAACATTCATTATTTATACAATATTGTACAAGCAGGAGATATCCAAAGAAATATAGTTTGACAATGTAACCTGCCTGTATATTAATAATAAATAGATAAAGATAGCAGAAGTGCATTCATCTCAAGAGGAAATTACTTTATCATACTTCAAGCCATGTAACTTCTTCCATAATGTTAACATCCGTGTATAGAAAATAAAGTAGAATTGTTCCCCAAGATACTAAGACCCTGTGGTCCCGTCTGTAATTTGTATTGTTGGCTAAATTAAAAAAACAGTTATTTTCTATTCCGTCCACTGAGATTCAATTTAGCAACAATTATGTTCTTGGAATCTCTGTTTAACTCTCCTGCATTACTTTTTTAATTTTAGTAAAATGGGAGCAAGTTACTTCATATCTCCTTGATACAGGTACCACATTTTGGATGCACTTTTCTATTGTTCACAAATAATGCTGTCATTATATGTTCAAACCTGTTATCGACAGTTTGAATTTATTTTTAAATTAAGACTTTGCTCCTGGCATCTGGAAAGAGTCTGTTACCAAACCATTCCAAAAGATTTAAGGAGTCATGTCAGTAGCTTCTCTTCAGGTCACAGTGTGCATATTCTCCAAGCATGGGGTGTCCAAGTCAAAATATATGGAGGATCTAAACACTGATGTCTGTTTGTCATAGGAAATTTGTGACAGTGCAGTTTCTATGTATGCACTGTCAATAGTTCATTTGTTTTGAGAAATTTGTCTTCATGTTTGTACAACCATGGAGTATATATAATTTCTGAGGGTTTTGACCACTTTCAGTTTTGTTTTCAGCTCCTCAGTGCAGGGTGTATCTTATATGTCTGTAATTCTTTTATCCATGAATGTGGAATGCTGTCAAATGCGTTTTTGCACTCTGTCCATCTCGTACTTAAATTCTTTCCCTTTTTACAGTTCTTCATTATGAATTTATTTAACAACAAATTATCCGTGATTACTATAAACTCTGTTGGCATCAATTTCAGTACATAATTTATGCATCGTCAGAAGGCAAGTTATTGGTCTATAGGATTTAGGATAGCTTGCAGGTTCACTCTTAAGTAGGAGTATCTTTTTCCTGCTGTTAACCAGGTTGGTGTCTGTTCAGGATGTGCATATAAATAGCACTTACTCAAGGCTAAATCTTCATGTAAAAATGTTAATACTTTTAGCCAGAAATTAGGTACTGTATCTGGGCCTGGGGTTTTCTATTTTGGAACTTTTCTTAAATTTCTTTCCATTTCTCTGGTCATTACTTTATCCTATTTCATATCATATACATTTGAACTTATTACTGTTTTTTATTTTTACTTCTATCCATTCATTATCTCTGTTATGTACCACAGGGTCTTCATAGATATTTCTACAAAATGTGTCTGTTTCTTTTTTTTTCGTTGTGTTTCTTTTCCTTTTGCCTTGTTTCCTGTTCCTCTGTAAAACTTGTTAGGGTCATCAATAAATTGTTTATTTTCTACTTTTCCTGTATATTTATATTCTAAGTTTTTCTGCTTGTGTTGATATCTTTAGTTTATAATTTGCAATAGTGTATGATAGATCCTGATCTGTTCTGATACTGAGTATTGCTTTTATCATGTCTGTCTTTCTAATCTATTCCCTCTTCTGCACTATTCTAACAGTAACACTTCTTGTCTTAATTGTTTTATAGTTGTCTATTTCGATACTTCCATGATAGCATTTGATTTCTTCCCTTCCTTTTCATTATCGCCCTGTGTTTTTTTAGAAAGACTTTATCTGTTATTAATTTAGCTGCACAGTAATATATTTTATTTACTTTTGTTATATCATATGGATTTATGTTAAAAGACTTGACTACTGTCTTCATTTCTTTTATCAGACTTCTAACATTTTGACTTTCTGTAATACGTTTCTTTCATTGATCTTAATATGTCTATCTCTATTAAATCAAGCAACTCTTCCTTAAGATTATTTTCTTCTAAACTGAGGCCACATTCTTTGTTCTCCATTTCCTGTGGGCATTCTTCAGAAAGTTCCAGAATATCTTCCTGTGACTTATTCTCTTCTGCTGCATCCTGTGTCATCTAGTACTCTTTCGTATGGGAACTTATTGGCCTACCACTCCACAACATTGACTGTGTCAGAGTTGCCACTGTTTCCTGACTCTCCCTTGCTGTGCAGCTCCAACTGAACTTTTGCACTGGTTTTCTACTGAAGGCTCCAGTTTTTCTTCATGTGGCAACTGATCAGATGCTCCCCATTCCACCTGTTTCTAAATTTGGGGACATATTGTTCCATCATGCTGTGAAGTTGCTAGATTTGGATTGTCAACACTAAATCCTTCACTTTGCAGGTAATCCATAACTTCTGATTCTATTTCTTTAACTTCTTCATTATTAATCTTCTTTTCTACTTTCCCCTTTGTTTTCTTATTTTTTGTATTGTGAAATTTTCCATATCCAGATGCCTAAGCCTGTATTTCACTTCAAATATGTTTGCTCCTTTTTTTGTATTGATTAGTTTTTTTCTTTTTCCTTTGCATAAATATTGCACCATATTAAATTTATTTTCTTTCCCATGCCTATATTTCTTCTTCAGATGTCTCTCACTCCACCTGTTTCTCCTTAATTTGGAAAAATCATTGTTCTATCATGCTGTGGTGTTACCAAAGTTGTATTTTCAACATTGAATCCTTCACTTAACATGTATTCCATATATTCAGCTTCTATTTGTTTAACTTCTACTTTACTACTCTTCTGTTTTCATTCCCCCTTTGTGATCTTAGTTTCTGTATTGTGAAAATTTCCATAACTGAGTGTCTTTGCCTATATTTTTTTCCAAATATCTTTGGAGCTTTTTGTATTAACGAGTTTGGCTTTTTCCTATAATAAATACGTATTGCACCAAATCAGATTCGTCTTTCTTGCCCATGACCATGATTCTTTTTTATACTTTTTAAAAATCTCTAGCTTTTGTTCATTATATTTTCATGGATCTGTTATGTTAATGAACACAAATTTGCATCTAAAGCTTCTAACAGTTTTTCTTGCGCAAATATGTTTCTTTCCTCTAATTTCTCTATTAATCTTTTTGAGAATCTTTTTTTTTGGGAAATTCTGTTTTTTGCATAAATTTAACAATATACAATTTCTTTCTTATCCGCAGTAGTCCATTCTGTCATCTTTATGGCTCATTTTTATACTGACTGTCAGTTTTTAGAAGTTTTTGTAGACTACCACTTCTTTCTACAATGTGGGGGGGGGGGCATCCTCCCTCTGAGCCTGGCATAACCCCATTGTAGGAATGTCTTTCTCCCTGAATCTATGCCTTTAATAGTCATAGCCATGGTCCAGAAAGTCCTGCATATCGATACTGATCTCACCAAGAGCTGAACACGACTGCGACACTGTGAAACTGGCAAATCAAAAGGTGAAAGAGCTGCTCTGTTTTCTGTACTTCCCATTATAAACTTTAATCATGAGTTACGCCCTACAACTACATACTGACATTTATTTTTTTAGGTTAGCCCAGGCTTCATAAACCAAGTAAAACGCACTGTAATGATAACACTTTTAAATTCTGGATCCTGACATCTGAGGTCAGCACCCATTATTTTATGTGATTTCATTAATTTAACGCTTTTCAGGGCTGTGATGTTCTCTTTAAGTGAAGATCTACTTGTATGTGCAGGAGGCATCTCCTATCACTGGATTAGTAGTTATTTCTTACATCACTGCATTCATCACTGCTTATTGTATACTTTCTCAAATGGTGACAGAGGGTGATTATTGCTGATCAATTCAATCAAAGCAGTAAATATATATATTTTATATGAGGTGGTGAAAGGTAGATTTAGATCCGAAGAAAGTACTCGATGCACTATTGCTAGTTAGATTTTCAACTGCTTTGGCAACACAGCTAATCCAAGCTGTTATTTTCTGACATATATAGCCTTAGCTGAGTTGGTTGTAATCCTGCATTGTTTTCTAATATTAAGTACATATTAAATGTGGATATATGGATTGACTTTTATAGTCCATCTGAGCAGTATATATGACTTAAATCTGTGGAGATGGACCAAGTACTGTATCAGTGAACACAACAAAATAAGGTTGTCATTAGTCAGCTCTGTAAAATAAATAGTAGCAAAAAATCAAAACCCAGCAATGCCATGCAACTCCTAAGTTTAAGGTTGTAGAACTATTGAGCACGAAGCAGCTGCCAAACATTCCACAGATCAGGAAAAGATGCAGGTTTCATTTTGTATTTAGTTCGTAAGATAAACATTGTTCCAGGGAATCAGGGAGATGAGTGTAGGCTGTACGTCAAATCTGAATACTGGCAAAATTAAATAAAGCTGTCAATTTTGCATGTAAACAGTTGATGTTTGGGCTGGCAGTTTTTTGTTAAACAATAACTCTGTACACTGAGCTTTGAGTGGCCACATTACCAGTGATTGAACCAGGGTAAGATAAAAATGCTATCAAATATTTCTTGTTGAAGAAAGTCTTTTATCTGGTAATATTTTCCTGTATACTTTATCATTTTCAAGAGAGCTACATGTTTTCAGGATACAGTACTTCAAAGTAAATATGCTACAGTTTATTGAAATATCTTCTCTCCTTGCAAGCTCTACATATATTTCAGATTTGACCTATGCGGACATTGTAATATAAACTCTCAGTATTACATTTTGCAAAACTGGCAATGAGTTCAGCAGGCAAATGTGCCAGTAAAAAGTGCATTTGGAAGTCAGATTGGTTTAGGTATAGAAAGAGTTGTACAGCATGCCTAGAGTTCTGATATATTACATAATAGAAAAGAAAAAAAAGCGTATGCAGTTACAGCAGTAAATGGCGGACCATCTCCAACTATGTTACAGCCAGTGAATAATGAACAACACTTTACCTTTTATTAACATTTTTATTAGCAAAATGATTAGTATTTTAGTTAAAACTGTCATATTGTATTGTATGAAGATTGCATATCTGGACTTGTTTGTGTAGTTGCAAGATTTTCAACACTATGTCAGATCTTTGAATTTTGATCATAGGTGAATACTAGGCTAATTGCCCTGAAGGGCCATTTTGTGCTAAAACAATGCTCTAGATCAGAATCAAACCATGTACTTTGTACTTATGAAGTGACGACCTTAACCGTTATGTCAAACCATATCAACTAGTTAAAAATTTGTTTAGTGCATTCTCATGTTTTAGATATTCTGCAGATATTTGACTTCTTTAGAGGACTTTTGTTTATAATATGTATAATATCTAGAGATGTTTCTTAGAAGGAAAAAAAAGTTTTATTTATTTCTCTCATGTCAACTATCCAAAACTAATACAAATTATATCAGTCTAACTAGCCCTAACCATTGTCACTTTCCTATTACTTCTCTTCTAAATCTTAAATGTGACATCCTCTACTACTAGCATGTCATACTTTATTTCATCAACTACCCTCCCCTTTTCTAATATTTCATAGTTAAACTGCCACTTCTTTTCATTACTTTAATTGTTAGAAATTGCAGGTAATATTGTGGTATATTTTGCAATGCTGTATTTGTCTTTGCTACACATAAGCTTGTGTCTATTTCTAAAGAATATTCACCACTGTATATATTTATGCAAGGTATGCGCATGCTCAGTTTCTAAATAGTGTTTATGTAAGCTATTTTATTTTTTTCTCTCATTTTGTGTACACTTAGTTATATCTTGTATTCCTTCTGACATCATGTAACTTTATTTTAAGTATGTGTCAAAACTTGATATTAAATGTGCAGCTTTTCTCCCCAGGCCTCTGCTGAAAAAGGGTTTAATCCTGATTAGATTTTCCCGGTAAACAGCAATAAATAAACAATATTAATAAATAAAATCATTGGCATAAACATAAAAATATTTATTAGCCAAACGAAAACTAATAACATTTATAAGCAAACTGATAATTTTAATAAACCAGTGAAAAGATACATTGCATATTTTATTCCTTATGACAGAAGGTCAAATATAGGGCTGATGGTATGAATTGGGGGAAATATTACAGATTTGTGAAATATTAAGCATACAAAATACAGATTTTAAAAATAGTAATATAAATACGATGAGCTATCACTCAGTTCTTTTTCATTTGAGGCAGTGTTTAAAGATGTCTGAGGGGCTTGTTTTGAAAATAAGCTTCCCATAAGAGAACATGAATGTCATGTCAAACTGGGAACTTATATAAAGATAGGCATTAATGGAATGTTTTCTTCAAAGCTAAAATAAAAAAAATGGAGGTAGTTATAATCAAGTAACTAATCATAATTAAAAAAGTGTGTGACTTTATTGCATTTTGGAGATAAAGTCTTGGTGTTGTTTAGTATCTGCTTGGAGCTGTAAGATAGTTTGAGTACAGTTTGTTTACTTTGATGCAGATAGTACATCTAGGAGTTATTTTGATTTAGGGTGATTGTGTTAATGTGGAATGACTAACAGCAGCACTAGCAAATATCTCACTGTCTACATTTGTTTTTTAATAGAAAAGGAAGCAGATTTCTTCAATATGTTACTAATTTAAGAGGATGTTAAAAACATTCTTATTGCTAGATAAACATTCGCCAGATGTAAAATCCAACTTCTACTGGATATTTGACATTTTTATTCAAAGGAAAAAACAATATTACTCTAAAGTTAACACAACTGCCAAAGCATGAGTAGCTAAGGCCTACATGTATTTTTATTAAATTGTTTGAGTTTATCTGAGTTCAGGGTTTTGGCAACCCATCCTACAGTCCACATTATGCTTTCCAGTTCTTTCTTTCATTTGGCCCTTGCCCAGTATACAGAGAAAATTATAATCAAAGCCTGTTTTTAATAAACAGCATAATAAGTTGCAACCAACATGTTATTTTATAATTGGTTACATAAGATAAATAATTCTCGGTCTTTTTGCTTGCCTTTTTTTACATCATAAATACAAGCTCCGTGTGCTTATTATGACTTTTTGAGTAGAAATTGCAAGTAGATAATCATAAAAAGTCATATAAGGAAGTCGAAATCTAGCTGAATCTTGCATATAGCCCTGTGCAGTTCCAACTTTGAAGACCTGTGTGTATCTTCTCTTTCAATTGATTGTCTTCCAAGATATAGATTCTAAGACATTTTGCTAAGTAATATTTACTAAAGCTGATCTTAATTCCTTGTCCCTCTGGTTTCTACCCATGCCTCCAGTTTCCTTACCTTAATACACTGAGTTTTTTTTTGTACTGCTTGCTTGACCGTTTTTACATGATTTGGTACTTTCCCGTGTCTTTTCTGCGTTCTGCTTTGTTTATTCATAGTAATCTAAGCTTTTCTTCTGATCCTTTTTAGTGCTGGCAGCCTTCTAATGTTCACTCTGTGAGCTAAGTGCATTTTTCTAGGTGTTGTCTGAAGAATGAATCCAGCACTTAAATGCATAAGATAAGGCCACATGATGCACGGCATCTCTGAAGACCAATCCCACCTACCAGTATACTTGAATCTCTTCTCACTGCTCTACATATCTGGATATGCATTGCACTGTATGGCTGCATCAGGCAGTAGCAAGAAAACCAAGACCTCTATCTCTTTATATTGCCTTAACAACATTTTTCCCAGCATGAAAATTACACCTGCCTGTACCAGTGGGGTAAGGACATAAAGCCCAAACTATGACTCAGGTGATTTGAGTTTGATAAGGTGCTAGTAGAAAGCTCGAAGGTGCAGGTAGGGAGAATGAGCATACCCACCCTGCTGGAAGTAAATACATGCGTGCTTGGTCACATCTCCATGGATGACCTCCTGGTGGAGGCTGGAGGAGAGGTTGTCAACTACAATGTGGGCACACATGGAGCTCTGGATAACATGCCTTGAAACTACTGCACACCATTTACTTAGACTGCAAGACTTCTTCTTCTTCTTCTTTCGGCTCTATCATTAGGGGTCGCCACAGCAGATCAACTGTTTCCATTTCTTCCTGTCCTCTGCATCTTTCTCTGTCACACCATCCACCTGCATGTCTTCTCTAACCACATCCATAAACCTTATCTTAGGCATTCCTCTTTTCCTGTTACCTGGCAGCTTCATCCTTAGCATCTTTTTCCCAATGTACTCTGCATCCCTCCTCAGCACTTGTCCAAACCAACATAATCTTGCCTCTCTGGCTTTGACTCCAAACCTTCCAATCTGGGCTGACCCTCTAATATACTTATTCCTAATCCTGTCCACCCTCGTCACACCCAGTGCAAATCTTAACATCTTTAACTCTGCCACGTCCAGCTCTGACTCTTGTCTTTTTGTCAGTGCCACTGTCTCCAACCCATATAACATAGCTGGTCTCACTACCCTCTTGTGGACCTTCCCTTTCACTCTTACTGGTACTCGTCTGTCACAAATCACTCCTGACACTCTTCTCCACCCACTCCATCCTGCCTGTACTCTCTTCTTCACCTCTTTTCCACACTCACCATTACTCTAAACTGTTGATCCCAAGTATTTAAACTCATCCACCTTCACCACCTCTACTCCCTGCATCCTCACCATTCCTCTATCCTCTCTCTCATTCACACACATTTATTCTGTCTTAGTCCTGCTGACCTTCATTCCTCTCCTCTCTAGAGCATATCTCCACCTCTCCAGGGTCTCCTCCACCTGTTCCCTACTCTCACTATAGATCACAATGTCATCTGTAAACATCATAGTCCACGGGGACTCCTGTCTGATCTCGACTGTCAACCTGTCCATCACCATTGCAAGACTGCATATAGAAAATGGGATTAGAATGTCAGGGAAAAAACATTCTGTCAGCAGAAGTAAGACTCTTCACCAAAAGGCCACAGTCTCCTCACTGCTTCTGACAATGGTCAGAGTCAGTCCAGTGGAGGCCAAATTGAATTTAGTTGAGCTGGTAGATGAGGAAAGACACTTGGAGCATCTGCTGGTCAGCTGTATGGGAGTCTAAATATCTATAGTACTCCTTCAGTTCTTGTTGTCAAAGTTCAGACTTTTTCCCATTTCCATTCCAGCTATCATTTATTCATATCATGTACTCTACAGGCCACGTCAGCTCACAGTACGACCTGGCTTCCGCATCTCTGAACACTGTTTGATTCTGGCTTTGTCACTGTACTAGTTGATCTTGTTACGTGGCATTGCCATTTCACAGATTGTCATCATTCTGTTATTCTGGGTCAACTATAGCAAAATGGGCCGAACAAGAGATGTCAGGACATCAAACCCTGTAGGATACAACAGTGACTTATTGCAAGACATCTCTTCCCTATCTAACATGCATTCTTCTCTTGTCTTCTGTTATGTTGTGATATCTAGCCATTTTATAATTTTCTGTCCCATACCATATCATGTACTCCCAGTACTAACACCGTGTGAGATGCGGTATTAGAGACCTTGATGGAGTCCCAGAACATTAAGTCCACTGAGTTATCCTTGCTACCAGTGGCAGTAGCCTAGTCAATTTGAACAAGTAAAGCTTCACTAACACAAAAAGAAAAGAAAAAACATTTTTTTCAGTTGTCTTCTGCTATGAAATTTGCATTCACTTATATCATCAGTCTAACCCACTTAGCTAAATTTTAACTAGATATGTTCCTAAAATGGAGATAAATTTGACCAGTTAATTATCTAGCTTCTTTTAAAATCCTTTTTTGGGAGGACATGTTTTTCAACCATGCCATCCTCTTGTTCCTGCAAGTTTGCCATTGCGTGCACTGGTTGACTTCTTTTTATTTTTTTCAATCATTTAGCAACCTATTCATCCCATTACAGAGATGTAGGGTAGTTACAACATTTCCTGTCAATCAATGGGTTCAAAGCTGTGCCCATATTTATTTCTGGTAAGTGTTGTTGTTTCCTGCAATACCCCAAAGATGGATAGGTGCATTTTTCTAGCCTCCAGATCACAAAAGGGGAGAGTGTGCATGTGTGTGTGTGTGTGTGTGTGTGTGTGTGTGTGTGTGTGTGTGTGTGTGTGTGTGTGTGTGTGTGTGTGTGTGTGTCTGCACATCTGGGATAGATTGGTTCCCAGTTCAGGATAAACTCATACCTATTTATTAATATTTTGTTTCTTCTCAACTCTCTGAAAGTTGTGTTGTTTCAGCATTACATTCCTTTATAATTGTGAATTTCAAAACATATTTTAAAACACAAATATAGTGGATGGCAGAATGCCCTTAGTCACAACTCATCTCCCACAGTTACATGTAACTTATCCCTGGGTGTCAGAAAGACATGTACAAGTGGGGAGTAGAGTCCAAACATGACAAGCTCTTCTTCCTTCTCTTATATGTTTAGCTGTAGTGTTTAAAAATTGGAATTTCCAAAAATGTATAACTTCAATCTGTCCTAAGATTGATGCAGAATCTTGTTGAATCCATTCTTTTTGAAACAGCACTAAGTGGATCATACTACATTCCCACAGCTTGCCAGGTGAAGGTCATAATATTTTCAGTAGTCCACCTAGCCCACTGGCTAGTTCTCTTAGTAGTCAGACTTGGCTGACATGTGTGCCTCAATTCCTGAATAATATCATCTCTTTTTATATGACTGCATTCACTTCTACATTTGTCTCTGTTACCCTCTCTGCCCAGCAAAGGTTCATCCCGTTTATTTTATGTTCTGTTTGGATTCCTAACTTTTGATATTCTCTAATTTCCTTCTCTAGTAATTTAGCTTCATGTTTAAGTTTTTTACCTACATTCATGCATAGAGTAAAAAAAATGATGATATTTAAATATATTCATTATCGAAGGCAGTTACGCAGTGAGTATTTGCCTTTATTAATAAGATGGTTATTTTTTCTTCCTAGTCTGTTTACCTTTTGTTGCCTTTCTTTTAGATGCAAAGTTTTTATGAGTGTCTGTATTTGGGTGCACTGCTTTTGGTCAATGTGTGCTTTTGGTTGAAGAATGAAAAAGCTGGTTCAGCTGATTGAAACTGAACTCATCACACTGTACCAACTTTTTTAAAATTAAATTGCAGTATAGTGGAGATCAGAAATATGACCTTTCCCCACTGTAGTGCGATCTCAGAGTTGGTATATATAATCACTATGGGGTGTGAGGGTGCAAGGAGGCTTGCCAACCTGAAAAAAACTTGTGTTCATTTTTTTTCTAAATCACTTGCTATAGCCGCAGTGGTGCAGCAGTAGCATTGTTGCCTCATAACAAGAAGTTCTCCTGTTTGATTCCTGGCTGGAGCACCTTCTGTGTTGAGTCTGCATGTCCTCCCTGTGGTCAAGTGGTGTTCAAAAGACATGCATGAATGGGTGTGCCTTCGTTGAAGGTTGGGCGTCAGGCTGGCACCGTAAAAATCAACTGCCAGTCTTTAGCAGACCAGTGTTCTGCTGTGACGACCCCTAACTGGGAAAATATGAAAGAAGAACAACAAGTTGTGGAGCAACGTTTGCTGGATTTGACCTTTAGTTGTCGATCATTGGTGGATCGACATTTAGCATTTTCCATGGAAGGTTATGCTTCCCTGTATTTATATGGGCAAAATAAACAGATAACAATGTGGGATTAAAAAGGAAATGTAACTGTAACTGAACCATTTGATAATATTCCTCTGCAATTTAAGGGAATGGTATATCAGTACGTAACTTCAAATAAGGGTGGAAACAGGGTTTAATTATGCCCAGAATTGTAACTGCAAATATCTTTGTTTAAATCTTTAGTTAACAGTTATACATGATTTAACACAAACATAGAAAGTTAGTCACAAAAAATGGATAGCTGCCTGATGCCTGTTAGCTATGTCTAAGATCATTGACAGATCTTAAGAAGAGACCCACCTCGGTCACACCACCACCAAAGAAATCCTCAGTGCATCTAAATTTTAGATTCACAATCTACAAATTATGTGGGTTGAAAGCTTTAGGGCTCAACCAAAAAATCTTTAATGAGTTAATTGCATACCTTTATGCAGCTCTGTTTTCTTTTGCAGGTGATAATTCCTCCTGCCTTCTCTTCCTTTGTTCTTGAGCTCCTAAATTTACTCCGTCTGTCATGCTACTGTTGCTGTGACTTCATAATATGTTTCTACTGCTTGTTTCTTTTCGTCAGTGTTGCACATGTTAAGGGTGTTCAATATACCTGCACATCTCTGGTTGCTTAGCCAATAGTTATATTTGTCAGTCATACTTACATGGACCGACATGAGGCAACTCTGAATTCCTTCTGCAGGCAAAACCTGCAAAACATGGCACAGCATTTTTCATTTGATTACGACAGAGGTACAGACATCGAGAAAGAAGCAATGAAATTCCAACCCCTGGCTTGGCTGTCAGGCATCCTTTTAGCATTAAATGCCATGTCCTTGCATCAGGCTATGTGGATCATGTATAGTGATCATGCTACTGTCTAATCACCATTCATAACACCAAAAACAGACTTGGAACAAAAGCGCTCATCATTTTATGTATAAATAAAACAATTTGATTTTACATCTACAAGCGGTAATTTTAGAAGGATTTAAGGGGATTTTCCTTTAAGTACAATTCTGGTGTCTGTATTTCCAGCTTTCAGTGAGCTATTTGTTCCAAGTTTATTTATGATGATCATGGTCACATTCTGACTAAAACAATCAGTGGCCTTCAGCTGTGTCAAACCCCTACCTACCTCACCAATTCACACGATATCTTCATTTCCATAGATGTTCCTGTTAGTATGCTATACAAAGTGTAGTTTATAGCCTTACTGAACCCCAGAAATAACATTTATAATTTGCTCCTTACCAAATTAAGGCAGTTACTTGGATAGTTTTATACTCTTATAGCATCCTCTCATTGAAGCCATACTAACTTGTTTTCTCCAACCATTAGAACAGAGATACATCTGTAGTCTATCCATCCTAAGCTCTTACGTGTTTCTAACAATTTACATAAGACTGGACAGATGAGCCTGTTGTCTCTAGGCTCCCTAGAGAATTCAGTTTACATAAAGACTATCAGTACAGCTTCCCCACCACCACACACAAAGGAGTATAGTTCCTCAGGGCTTGCAAGATTGCCCCTTCCAGCCAGTCTCGAAAGTCATCAGTTTCCCCATCCTCCTGCATAAAACTATCACTGTTTTGCTAGGTGGATTTTCAGCCTGCAAAAAATATTTTTCAGTGTTTAAAGTATATAAGATTTCCACTAGGTTAGCAAGACTGCCTCTTCTCCCCAATCTCAAAAGTCTTTATCTCTGTTCTGCTAGATGCATTTTCAACCAACAAAATATATTTTTCAGTGTTGATAGTTTGTAAGACTGCCACTAGATAAGCTGCAAAAAACATCTGTGTCACTGAATTTGCAGTAAGTGCTACTGCTAAAGAAAAAGGACGCTTTATACAGTCATGTAATTCAGGCTTCTTAAAGCCATTTTGCTTTTATACATATGGCTTTCTTACCCATGAGCTCCTTGTCCTAGGTTTAATGTATGGCTTTCTTACCCATGAGCAACATTTTTAAACTTTCTCTGATCCACTGTACCTTCCTTTATCTTCATTGTCACTGATTGTTTGTTTTTACTTGGGCTAAAACCTCCATCTGGGAACAGTTGTAAACTGCTCTGTTCACCCTTGTTGCACTCAGGCTGACTATACTCCCTTTCCCCACTTCTAATTCCTATTCACTCCCTCCTTATGTAACTTAATATCGAACATACCCCCTCCTCTTCCTCATTCTTATCCTTTCCTCTTCCTACTAGCCTCACCAATCCCTGCTTCTGCCTCATTATCCAATATCATTCACATAAGCCCCTTAGAATCTTATGTCTCCTTCCCTCCACACCTATTCTTCGCTACTTCCTCCCTTCATTTTCTCTTCTCTGTTGTTCTAACTTTACAATCTATAATTTTATTCTCCTTTTCCCCCTTGTATAATATTCACTTCTTCCTCCTCAGCAAGTCTTTCTACAATATTACTCTTCAATTCATAATACTGACAGAAAATATAACACCCACAAACCTTTTATTATACAGATCACCCAATTAATCATTCTCCTAATTTTTTATACAGATCACCCACTTAATCATTCTCCTAATTTGTTATACAGCTCACCCACTTAATCATTCTCCTAATTTATTATACAGATCGCCCACTTAATCATTCTCCTAATTTATTATACAGATTGCCCACTTAATCATTCTCCTAATTTATTATACAGATCACCCACTTAATCATTCTCCTAATTTATTATATAGATCACCCACTTAATCATTCTCCTAATTTATTATACAGATCACCCACTTAATCATTCTCCTAATTTATTATACAGATCACCCACTTAATCATTCTCCTAATACTTTCCTTAATTCATCATTTCATCCCACGATACCATGATATGTTCTAGATTTCTTTAACTGACTATACTTATCTTAACCTTTCTCCATCTCCAAAGTAAGGGACCACCCTGCCTGAAATGTCCAGCAGGCCATCTACTCTTATCTGTTTTTCTCCTCATCCCTTCTTCTTTAATAGCTTTTCCTTTACATTTAACTTTAATCTCCCGTTCATTACTCCATAGACCTCTCTATCCTACCATGTTATCCTTTTGCATCTTCAAATCTCTACTATTCGTTACTACCTACCATGGTACTCCCACACTTGATTCACAATCACACACTACCAGTCAACCTACCTATACTCAGGTTAAATCTTAATTCATGCAGGTTTCCTCAAATTTGTTTTTAATGTCCAACCTATTCACTATTTACAATACAAAACATTTAATCAGCCAATTATTTATGACATAACCTGGAATACATTCATATACTTTATAAAAAAATAACTAATCCTAATCTTCTCCTTTCTAAAATCACTGTTTGTGATGACATTCATCCCAACCCAGGCCCTTCCACCTCATCCATTCCATCATCCTCTCACCCTTAATTTTATACAACACCCACAACGCTTTTCCTTACATCCATTAGCATTCATATTATTCTAAACAAAGTTACAGACCTACAAGCATGTTTTTTTCAATACTCACCAGATATTACTGCCATTACTGAAACATGGCTAAAACCCCATATAAAATATTCTGAAATTCTATCTCCTGACTACAATATAATTTGATATGACTAACTGCACAAAAAAGGGTGAGGTGTTGCAATTGTATTTAATAACTGTCTAAGTTTCTCACTCTTCAACACTAACATACAAACCTTCCAAAATTCAGAATGCCTTATCTCTCTTCTCAATGTTAATAAACATAAGAAGCTATGTATAGTTGCCCTTTGTATACCACCATGTAATACTATTAGCTTCTTAGAAGAAATTCTTTGCAGGATAATTACAAATATTACTACTGAAACCATTAGCCTAGGCTGCTTTAACATTAACTGGTTAACTGTGATATCTAACACCCTAATTGCATGTGTTCAAACAACCAATCTCTTCCTATACTTTACGCAACAAAACGAATAATAAAAATCCTATCCATGACTAGTTACTTGTCTCTGACTTCAGCAAGTATGCTATCGCAGGGGTTTTACCTGATTCCCTTAGTGACCATCAACCTATATTCACCAATAGGGGGATCACCCACCAGCTAAAAAAACATCAGTACAGGACTACCTGGAATCATTCTTTCATCCTACACTCAATAATCTACTAAAATCTGTCAAGTGGCTCTACTCCAAACCCTACCCATAGAAGTTGTCAACAATTTCAAACAATATGTTCAAGAATACTTTAAATTCCCTTATCTCTATTGGAAATAAAAGAGTAAAACAATACTCAGATCTCCTGGCTGTCTCATTCTACAGGAATTATCATGCAGAAACATCAGAAAGATAAAACCCTTCAAACCTTACATCTATACAAGTAGTTGTGCAACCTCACCAAGAAACAAATTCACCTAGACAAAACAATTATTACTCTGACACTAAAGATAATCATAAAAAAATCCAAGGAAATTCTGGAGCTCAATTAAGAAAATATTTCAACCTGGCTTTCATTCATTACTAAACCCTAAGTGGACATATCCTCCTCAGAAATAGCTACCAAATGCAATGCTTTTCTCATCGACATCATAGCCTGTCTTACTTCCAGCTCTCCCCAAACATTTATTCTACCTCATAAAATTATTCTAGTCCTGACATCTTTGCCTTCAATCTCCAACCTGGCTCCATGTCATATGTTTGTTCTCTTACTGCTCATGATCTCCTTGCTGAGTACCGTAAGCTCACTGCAGACACTATAGTATACCTAGTCTCAAGTCTCATTAACAGATCTAATCAAGACTCTCATGTTCCTGCCCTGTGGAAAAAATTCTTCAATATTCCCCTCCATAAAGGAGGTAACTCCTCTGAAATATCCAGGTTTAGGCCAATTGCCATCTTGTCTGTCCTTTCTAACATCCTGGAAAAGTATTCATAATGCACTCCTTCAGCACCTATTGCAAAATGATGCCCTAACCCCAAAACAACATGGTTTCTGACCAGGCCATAGCACCAGTACAGCTCTCCTCACACATTTACGATACCATTAATATGGCTAGAGACCATGGGATGTTTATCTCTTCTGTTTTTCTAGATCTCTAAGCTGCCTTTCACACAGTGTCACATGAGAAATTTCTGGCTGAAATGTCCTATCTGGGCCTTTCCAAACCAGCTCTTCTATAGTTGTCTAACTACCTGTCTGAAAAAATATCAGTCTGTCAAATGGTTCTCTTCTTGCTCTCCTTTTCTTCTAGTTAAAATGGGTGTTCCTTAAGGCTCTATTGTTGGTCCACTGATCTTTAACATTTTCATTGATAACCTATATAACTCCTCTCAACAAGCTTGCCGTTTTCAGTATGCATCTGACAGGCAACTACAACTACAGTCTATGACACAAAATGTCTTCAGCTCAGTCAAACTGTGGCTACATCAAAGCCAACTTTTATGTAATCCCCCAAAGACTAAACTACTATTTATTTCTAAGTGCCATGCTAATGCTAAAAGTATTTTTCATGTTACCTCTCTAAACAATACAGCTATTGAAGTAGTTACCCATACCACATTGTTTGAAGTCACCATAGATGACAACTTCAAATTTGATCTTCATATATAAAATTGTATAAAAAATAACAAAAAAAAAAATCCTTGCAACTATACGTAGAATCACTCTAGCTAACATTTATCTTTTACCCTCTCTTCCTTATGGCTTGCCTATTTTGACTAACATCCAGATCTTTCTTAAATTATAACCAGAGCAATGCTATAATAAGATAGCTAAATATGCAGCTAGCCTGACACATAGAGCTTACCATCGTTCTGCATTATGTGCTGTCAGTTTGTTAGAATTCCCACATCTACTAGACCATATGCAACTTCTTCTAATCCTTAAAATACTATATAACCCCTCTACCTGTCTTACTGTCTGCTCAGTACTTCACCACTGTCTACCAAATCACCTGGATATTTATTTAACTCTGCACTCTCAAGACTTAAACCTGCTTGAAGTCTATAAACAAAAAAAGTATGGCACAAAGTTTATACTCGCACTGCATATCCAAACTATGGAACTTTATCTCAAATTCAATCAGATCTATATCTAGCCTCTATGTATTTAAGTCCTGTGTCAAATAATTTCTCACTACGAACGCATGGCTATGCCCATGTACCTCACTTGTATGATTGATATTAACAAATACTTTACATTCTTATGAACCTAACCTCTCATACTAGCTGTCTGTCTATACATTCCATCACCTGTCCTCTCTCCACTTTTAGGGTGGACTTGCATCTTTCTATTTTTAGCTAGCGTAGTAGACTATACTTCTAATAATTTTTCTTATACTGATTCTCATGTTTAATTGTCAATTTTTTATTTATTTTTATTTTTACATCACTGGTGTCTCCTCATGCCATATTGCATCATATGTATTCCACTATCAAACTATATGTATTCAATTACATTTGTTTTATTGGTTTATCTGATGTTATTTAACTTCCTGGAACTTTTTCTCCTTAGGATTCCACTGAAAATGGGCATTTATTACTTATTCAGACTTTCCACTAAACAAATGTCAATAAATAAATAAGAATGTGACCATATTGCTCAAGCTATTATTCAGCAAAAGGTTGATAGAAAAATTCTTGAAAAACATCATATTTGTGCTTAGTCATATGAATCGATAACCTACAGATATTCCACACTCCAACACATGAACTTCAACCAAAAACATCTTTTTTCATGTGTCCACAAGCAAACCTGGCAAACTAGTCTGCGTGTGAGGTACTGTGCCATTATTAATCATGATATGGACTCATTTGTGGCTGACAGCAATGGCATAAATTAAATTTAAGCTCAATAAAGTAAACATTTTTATATATGTAGAATCTTTACTCTGGAACTACAAAAGAACTCAGTGGGACATTGTGTTTTTTAGTGTGGATCTTTTAGTAAAGAGAATTTCCAGAGGTTTAAGGGTTTACAAAAGACATATGGGTCATGCCTTTTATAAGACTTTTCAGTCAAATAGGAACAAATTAATGAACATTTCTGAACTTGCCTATAAAAAATAGGAAAATAAATCTTCATTAAATTAAGAACAAACTTGAAATCAGTATGGATAGATTAATTTTGCAGCTTCCAACACTGAAGTTGAAGATTGAATGACTGGCATCAACCTTAAGCTTAAGAAATCAGATCTAGTGTTAAGGCACAGGAAGCAAACTAAGTTAGTAAAGGATAGTGAAGATTACAAATATTGAGAAGCCAAGATTTATTTCAACTCACATAATAAGAATTACAAACACATTCATCAGAAGATGATATTTTTGGATATGCCCACCACTCTAAAGAATCTCTTATCTAAAATGTCAGAAAGGATTGTTGAGAAGAGTCATAAAGCAGCCAACTACACTCAAGCCAGAATGGATGCACAATTTGTGGATATGAGGAACAAGAACAAATTTCTATTCAAATGGAACCAAAAAGTGGATGTTTTCCAGAGACAGGAGGAGAATCAGGATGTTTACATATGGTCCCTTATAATTCAAAACAAAAGGAGCGAGGTGAGACACCCAAACCACAAAGGAAGAAATATTACTGATATGCTATTCAGTTTTAAGATTTTTAACTTGTAATCATGATTTTAAGTTTCAGTAAAAATCCAAGTTTTGCAAAAGGGCTTCAGGAATATGTCAACAAATAGAGCAAACTTGTCAGATACTATCAATAATTTGAAAACTTTTATATATAAATTAAGCTTTAATATTTTGTTTAAATACAGAAACAAGGAAAAAGGATACAATTATTTTGTACAAGCTATGTCTCTTCAACCCCCCCCCCCTCTATTCCACTATACAAGATTTTGAACATAATTGTGAATAAAATATCAGACATTTGTTACCTCAGCCAGTGACAATGATGACATAGAATCTTGGAGTGAATGAAAGGAATATGTCTAAAGGAAATTTCATCAGGGTTATTAAAAAAGAAAAGGGTGGGGGTTACTGTTGTAATGGACACAGGGTTATGAAAAAATATGTTTTCCATTTAGGTCACAAAACATATCCATGGAAGCTATAAGTTTATGGACCATTGAATATATGAAAAGACTTTGTAAAGAAGGATTTCACAAGGCATGCATAATTACTTTCAAATAAAAGATCCCAACATTGGTGTTATCTTTGGAATCCACAAAGTACAACAAGAATAAGGTTGACCCCCCTCACCTTCAGTCTGTTGCCTCAACAAGGGGTTTCTGGTTAAGGTTCCATCTCATTTTATATACGTGATATAAAATAGTTTGTGTTTAACATTACCTGTTTCATTAAGGATTCTTTTCACTGTAGAGAAAAAATAATAATATTAACATTACTGAAGATTATTTATTGGTGACCTTAGATACTAAATATAAGTATACAGTCATAGCCCAAGATCTGGGAAATGAATGAGTTAGCAATCTTTTGCTGAGTAAACATGACATGACAGTAAAGCCATACATAGATGGGAATGTCTAGATAGTATCTTATGATATCATTATTTTTTATTTAATACATACAAGAAATGGGGGGGGGTGCTGTCATTGCCACAGATTTTTCAATTTTTTTTCCAATTTAATAACTTTATATTGAGAAAAGAAAGTTTTGTGTAAAAAGTAATTTTTGTAAGATCACATATTACACCAGGTTTATTGATGACATTTTTCTAATGTGCTAAGGATCCATTGACAATGTTAATTTTTTTATTCTTAATTAAGAATCAACAATTCTGGAGGTTCCACATTAATAGAAATTTTACCTCTGTTACTTTTTTGGATTCATTTTTATATAAAAAAGATCTGCATTGATTCTGAAATAGAAGCAACAAGCAAAACAAAAACTATCCTGCTGTCAAGATTGGTAAATACTGTTGAGATAAGTGTACAAATATCCTCTGCTGAGATAGAGCAACATGGGCTAATTAAAGAAAGTGGTACTGGTAAACCAGGTATAGTCACAAACAGTGCCGTACTACAGCAGAATGGAAATGGTTTCCATCAGACTGTCTCTGGTAAGAGTAGATAGATGTTTTGCAGACCAATAGTGCAACTATGCAAAGTGAAATGTTATGTATTAGTGACTCTTCTAATTCTGAAGGAGTTAACACAGGTGATGGTGAAGGATTTTTATTATTATTATTTTACATTTGTTTACTGGGAGAGTCTGACTGGGCAGGGTTGCCCATTTTCAGTGGAGGCCTGGGGGGGGGGGGGTTCCATACAATATGATAATCCAACAACATACAAACTTTTAGACTTGACAGAGAACCACACATAAGTAGTACAAGTAAAAGAAACTGAAATATTCAAGACATAGCTATGCATAACATCATTCATGAGATAACTAACAATGCATAATACCAAGAACTTTTGTATAGTTTGTATTACAATGAATTATATGTGTTTGAAATTATAGAAGGACACTATAGCAAGTCATAGTTATGTTTCTAGATAGAGCGTTGTTTTGGAGATAGAGTTGGTTTGAATGAGTTAGCTCAGGTCAAAGCATGAATATATCCAAGACGTGATGAGGCAGGATGATTTTAGTTGATTTTTGAAGCTGATTTTGTTTGCCTGTATCCTGATTTTGAGTAAGAGAGAGTTCCACATTTTTGCAATAGTACAGGAGTAAAGGAAGTCTCCTGAGATGTATCTGCTTTTGGATACTTCCTCTAGCCATTTGCTGGTGGATCTTAGCAGATGGCTATTGGATAATGGTTACTTAAGCCAGATGGGGTTCAGATTTTGTTGGGATGGTAGAAAATTTGGTAAGTTAGATTGAGTTTGTTTAGGGTCAGTAAGTTTGGTAATTCAAGCCAGGATAATTTCTGAAAGGCTAAGCAATGGTGAGATCTGTAGGAAGAGTCAGTAGCGAATATAGCTGTCTTGTTGTAACAAATGGATAGTTTATGTCACCTTTGTTTAGATTAACTAGAACAGGGGAAATGTAGAGTAATGTAGAGAGTAGGTGGGTTATTGTTATGATAGTTTTACTATTAGAGGTCAGATAGTTTTTACATCTGTAGATGGTTTGAGATATGTGCTTGTCAAATTTCATATTTTGATTAATGATGACACCTAGTAGGTTGGTATGTGCATCTGGTGTGATATGGATATTGTCAGAGGTGATAATTGTAAAAGGGGGTATGGGATCTATAGCCTTGGAGGGGTGAAAGAGCATAAGCTCTTTTTTTGTGGTGGGCTATTAATTGAGAGTCTGATAACCAGATTTCAATGGTTGTGAAGGAGTCCTGGGTTATTTTCTGTAGGAGGTGGAGAGAGGGGGCTGAACAGATTAGGGTAGAGTCGTCAGTGTATTTGACTACGCTTGCGTGAATGGTGGCTTTATGAAGGTTGCTGGTGAATATTGTGAAAAGCAGGGATCTGAGTATAGATTCTTGAGGAACACCTAAAGTGACAGGGAAAACGGGGAATAGAGAGTCCTGCCACTTAAAAACTTGCTTGCAGTTAGAAAGATAGTCTTTAAACCATAGGAGTGTAGAGTTATTTAGTTTAAGTTCTGAGAGGGCAGTCAATAGTTTGTTATTGAAGACAGTATCAAGTGCTTTGGAGAGGTCAAAAATGACAGTTGATACCAGATGGCCTGCATTCCACTGTTTATTAACATGGTTGGTGAAGCTAAGGGCAGTAGTGGGGCTGTGGCCAGGGCAAAAAACATGTTGAATTCTGGCTAGGAGATTGTTAGATAGAAAATATTTTAGTATTTGGGAATGTATACATTTCTTGAGGACTTTTGACAGTTGGGATAGTACGGCTAATAGACGGTAGTTAGATAATTCAGTTGAGTCACCACCTTTGTGTAGAGGTATTATATGTGAGATTTTCCAGAGGAGTGGGACTTGTTGCTCAGAGACTGTCCTGCTTATAATTATAGAGACAGGTATAAGATAGCTTTGGCTGCGATGTGGAGGTATTCTTCTGGGAGTTTATCAGCTGCTAGGGTAGTGGGTTTTAGTTTGGTCAGGTATTTGAAGATAGTACTGGTCTGGATTGGCTGCAGGGAGAAACAGTTTAGGTTGGTTGGGGATTTAGGCAGATTTGGGAGGGTTGTGGGAGAAGAGTTTGTCGCCAGCTTTTTATTTATTTGTTATTTTTTTTATTTTACATTTGTTTACCGGGAAAGTCCGACTGGACACAGGTCCATTTGCAGCGGAGGCCTGGGGAGAAAAGCTCCAAAATACAAATCACAGAAATGCAATACAATATAATATAATATAATATAATATAATATAATATAATATAATATAATATAATATAATATAATATAATACATGGGAGAATAGTGAGCATAGCATACATATCAGATTACAGTAAAATAGAAATTAACAAACAATAAAAGTTGGCAATTCATAAAGTACATAAATCAAATTAGAAAACAACTTTTTTTTTTTTTTGAAACATGAATACAGGTTTAGGGATAGGTGATATGAAGGATAGAATTAGGTAAGAATAAAGCTTATTACTATGAGATGTTTGGTTGAGGGAACAGTTTTTGTTTGCAAGTGTTATAGAAGATAGATATTTCTACCGTAAAGTAAATATCAACAGATTAACAAGCTTTCAAGTGAAAAACTGGTGACCCTTAGCAGAATCCTTGCAACAGTGCATTGGTATTGCTTAACCTGGGGTGTAGCATGAGCAAAGCCAATTTTTTAGATAGTGGGTTTTCAGGAATTTTTTTTAAATTGGATAGTAGAGGATGTAGAGGTTATGTGAATTGGTAGTGAATTCCAGATTCTGGCTGTAGTGCAGGCAAAGAGAGGTTTACCAGCATCATTTTTTTTATATATTTGATGACAGTTATGAGGTTCTAGATAGAGTTTCAAGAAGCATACTGTGGTTTACCATGTCAAAGGCTTTTGATAAGTCTAAGAACATGGAATATACAAATAGACCCTTGTTTCTATGGTGGTTGACTAAGTTGGTAAATGATAGTAGTGCTATGGTGGTGCTGTGGGATGGTCTAAAGCCTTGTTGAGATTTGGAAAGCAGGTTGTTTTTTTGCAGGTACTGCATTAGTTGAGAATGAACAACTTTTTCTAATAGTTTGGATAAAGGAGATAAAATTGCAATTGGGTGATAGTTGGTGAGCTCTAGGGAGTTACCTCCTTTGTGCAATGGTGTAATATGTGATATTTTCTATGAGATAGGTACCTTGCATTCTGATAGTGACCTTTTTATGAGAATATACACAGAATATGCTATGGCTTCAGATGATATCTGTAGGAAATCTGCTGGAAGGTTAACAGCTGCTAGTGTGGTTGGTTTAAGTTTCTTAAGAAGTTTAGAAATGACCTTAGTGGGCACTGGGTGCAGGGAAAAGCTGGAGGTATTGTTTTTGTGTATTGGTGTGGGTTGGGTAGTTATTGGTATGGGGCTATTAGTAATATTTTGGGTATTGGCTTGTTTCGGTAAAGTATTTGTTAAATTGTGTGGGAATGTTATCATGGTTATTTGGTAACATGGGGGTTGGAGTAGTGGATTTGCCCGGGTGCAGTATACCATTTATTATGGCCCAGAATTTATGAGGGTTGTGAGCATATTTTTCTTGCATGTTTTTGTAGTAATTAATTTTGTTAGCTTTAATTAGCTTTTTGGCTTCGTTGCGGAGTTCCAGATCATTTTGTCTCTGAGTAGTGGTTTTGTTTTTGTGATATTGTGTCCAGGCCTTGTCCCTGTTGTTCATTATAGCTCTGGTATCTTTTGTTAGCCATGGGGCATAGTTAGTATTTATTCTTATAGTTCAGGAGAGAGCATGATAGTTGTTTTGGGGAGTCCAATTACAACATTTTAGTGCATTGTTGAAGTCTGATGTACTGTTCTGAGGGTGGGTTGGCTGATGCAGTGGGATCTGTTCCTAATTAGGTAGGTTGGTTGATGGTCACTTAGACTATCAGGAAGACAGCCAGATTGCTGAGCGAGAGTGGGGTCCAGGTAACGGTATCCAGTCTAAGATGGACTGGCGTTTGGATGTTTTGTCAAATCTAGTGGGGGTAGATATGATTTGGATAAATCCATGGAGGTTAATGTGGGTAGAGGGATTATGGCTGGAGCAGTTAAGCCAATCAGTATTAAAGTCACCTAATAGTATGATTTCCTGGAGAGATTGAGATCCAGTTTAGCAGGCTTTCCCTTATAATAGTGTTATTGCGTGGTAGGATATTGCCTCCTGCAATGATTATATGTTTGTTGTAGTTTAGTTTTAATTTGGCAAGGATTAGTTCTATGTCTTTGACTTCTTGGCTGTTGCAATCAATTTGTTCTATGTTGAGATGATTTGAAATAATATTGCTACACCTCCTCCCTTTTTCTCTATTCTGTCTCTACGAATAATGTTGTAGCCCGGGGCTGTGATCTCATTATTGTGGTGTTCTGGTTTTAGCCATGTTTCATTTAACACAATGACATCTGGTTTATATAAAGCAAGTTGGGCATGAAGGTCCTGAATTTTGTTAAGTATACTTCTTACATTTATGTTTACAAAGAGGAGAGATGAGGTAGGTCTGTGGTATAAAGGATTTAGGTGATTTGGGATTGCATTGGTTGGTGTGATGTGTCCTGGATTGGGGTGTATGTCACCACAGCAAGTGAGTTTTTGGAGTAGTTGTTGGTAGAGTTTAGTTAGTTTGTGTATTATTTTAGTTTGTCTTTGAGAAGAGTGGGGGTTAGTTTTGTATGTTAGCTTATTGTATAAGTAAGGAAAGGATTGGGAGGAGGTACAGTCATTTGGTGATATAGGGAAGTGTTTTACTTTTATGGGATTGGTTATGGATTGTGTCTGCCATGGGGGTGGGGTGCTGATAAGAAGTTGAGTGTGGTAAGAGGAGAAGATGGTAAGCAGGACTAGGGTGGAGATTGTTATTGGGTAGAATAATGCTTTCAATAATTGGGTTGATTAAGTCATATGGGGTTGGGTGGGAATGGGGGTAGGGTTGAGGAGTGAAGTGAGCCCGAGCGTTAGTGAGGGTTAATGGAGCAGGGCTACACTGTCCTGGAGGAGCTGCAGTTGTAGAAATAAATCAATCAGTGAGAAAGTTTGCTAGTAGAAAATAGGAAACACATGCTTTATAGTCTGATGGTTCTCTTTTATTTTATTCTTTTTTATTTTTATTTTATGCCCAAATCTATTGGGAAAGATTATGCAGTCCCTAAGCAGAGAGTAAGGCTAGGAAGGTAAGTGGAGAGATAGTGGAGAGGAAGAAAGTGGAGTCTCTGGGTCTGAGGTTGTGTGAATGAAAATCTGTGTGGGTGAGAGTAGTCAGGGTGAGGAACAGACACAGAAAGTAGGTTGAGGTATGAGGGCTGTACCAGTAGGAGACAGGATAGAAATGGGAAAGAGTTAGCAGAGAGTGGGGAGACATAAGGGTAGGTAGGCAGGAGAACAAATTAATGGCTAAGAGAGGAGGGGGAGTGGGTGGGGGGTATGCAGAGATGTGTTGTGGCTGAATAGGTACAATGTTATAAAATGGCACAAAAATAGATTTGGAGATCGGTAAATTATTCATACATTAACACATACGTTGTACTTTAATAGCACCGCTGTAGGAGAGGATGCCACTGATGGAACAACACTCTAGAGGGAGTGAGTAGTCTTCTTGAGTTGGCTGGGGTTTGGAAAAACCTTTGTGTAGGTGCTAGGAACCTGTAAAATAAAGATGGAGAAAAAGGCTAAGGGTGAGGTAAGTAAGAGCAGTGTTGGCTAAAACAAGGCAGGAGAGAAGAGGAGGGGAGTTATGGGCAGGAAGGAGAGAGTAGTAGAGACCAGTAGTAGAGACAGTAGTAGAGACCAGTAGTAGAGACAGTAGTAGAGACAGTAGTAGAGACCAGTAGTAGACAGTAGTAGAGACCAGTAGTAGAGACAGTAGTAGAGACCAGTAGTAGACAGTAGTAGAGACCAGTAGTAGAGACAGTAGTAGAGACCAGTAGTAGAGACAGTAGTAGAGACCTCTAGAGGGTTAGGAATGGAGGGATAAGTTAGTATAAAGGGAAAGGCTAAATAGAGATGAGAATAAGGAGGAGAAATGATGAGTTAGGAAAAGAAATACTTGATTTGAGGAAGAGTATTGCAGGGACAGACAGGAGGAAAAGATGTAGCAGAGTAGTGGAGACTTGGAGTTGAATGTAGAGATGAGCAGCAGGAATAATCTTAATAATAGTGTTTACAAAGGTCTTAGCTTCTACTTTTAGTGAATTAGATGGCCGCTTACAGTAAATGTAATATAAGTATACAATCTAGTGACAGCAGGTTATTAACTGTAACTCGGCTAGGCACAGTTTAACAAAGTACAAAGTCATGTCCTGGCCATGTTTAAATAAATATTAGAGTCACAATGGTGTTAGATGATTAGTCATTTAGCAGATATTACCTGTAAATGCACTAAAAAGTACATGTTAACATCAACAGACTACAAATATAGACTTAGCTCGCACAGCTTGACAAAGAGAGATTTTCTGGCCTGGCAGCACTGGGATAACCAGTCAAATAACGGCAAGGTTTTATGGCTTTGTCGTCTGGCTAACAGCACAACTATAGTCAGTAGATGCAGTATAAAAATAGAAATACGTACTAGCAACAACATGCTACTAAATGTAAACACAGCTAGCATAGTTTAACAAAGTGGAAATTCTTGGGCTGGTAACTGTGTAATACTCAGACAAATAGCAGGAAAACTCTGTGGTTTGTGTGTCGACCAAACAGTACCAGTAGGCAGCCAGCTTTACATTGATAGCTAAGATCAAAATTCAAGTTCTGTCCTAAGAGTTGCAGCAAATTAGGTGGAGAACCTAGCAACTATAAGTATATCCTTTTCAATGAAAGCATAAACACATACAGTCCCTTTCGATGTTTGATTACTTAAACAGCATGGAGAAGCTAGCGACTATAAGTATATCCTTTTCAAAGTAAGTATAAACACATACAATCCCTTTCAATGTTTGAGTACATAAACAGCATAAACATATACAATCCTTTCATTACTTAATCAGCATAAGCACATACAATCCCTTTTGATGTTTGAGTACTTAAGAACAGCAAGAACTGGGTAAAACTTGGCAAAATATGTAGGTAAATATGATTAGAACAGAAATGCAATTAAATCAAGCAGTAACAAGGTACAGTTTGACCAATAAATTGCTAAATACCATTCCAACAACTATGCGATTCAGTCAAAAAGATTGCAAACATTTAAGACATAAAGGCAACTCTACAGATGGATTAAAAGTTGAAAACAGTATAAGATACAGCTGTCTTACATTTCTTATCTCCCAAAATAGAGAGCATACCTGGTCAGCTTGTGCACACCGCCACATTTAGGGGCTTAGAGACTGGAAAAAATGGCGCAGAAGCCTGTGTGTGGCTTTTACCAGATGCACATTTTTAAATTTGCTTTAAAATCGAGTTTTTAAATATGCTTTAAAATTAAGTTAGTAAAATATTCAGTGAATTGTGTTGCATTGTTGTTTGCAGATGTGTCAATGTTTGGGGGTACAGTAACAGGTTTACCAGGTTGGAGAATTTTATTTATGGCTGCCCAGAAGTCTTGCGGGTTAGCATTAAGCTTAGTTTGTATATTGGAGTAATGGGTTTTCTTATGCATTCCTATCTGTTTTTTTAATCTTCTTATTTCAAGAATTAGTTGCTTGTTAGAAGACATTTTGTTGTTACACCAAGTGTCCCATGCTTTGTCCCTTTGCTTTAGTAGAAGCTGGGTAGTTTTGATGAACCAGGGGCCAGAGTTGAACTTTGTACAAATTATTCTTCGGGGGCCATGTTGGTCGAATATGTTCAGAAAGGTGGAGTTGAATTAATTTACTGCCTCGTCAAGGGGGAGACTTGAGAGGGGTGACCAGTTATAATGGTTTAGTGCTGTTATTAGGTCATCTGCTCTAAAGTTCTTTTTGTATTTTATACGTTCTAGGGAGCTATTTTCTGTGGGTTTAATTTGTTGTCTTAACAGAAGAGTAGGGCGGTAGTCACTTAGGGTGTCAGTTAATGTACAGGAGTATTGTGTCGTAGATGGGCGATTAGTGAGGATCCAGTCTAAAATGGATTGTTTTTTGTTAGCTCTATCTATTCTGGTTGAGGTTTGGATAAGTTGAGTGAAGCCATGTAGATTTATGTGAGAAGTGGGTAGGGGGTGGGTTTATTGAAGTTCAGTCTATATTAAAATCACCTAAAATTATTGTTTCATGGGAAAGTGATTCTGATGCCCAGTGGATTATGTATTCTAGTGTATCAATGTTGCCCCTGGGAGGGATATATGAACCTACTATGTTCAGTTGTTTTAAGTTTTGCCTTTGCGACTAGGGTTTCAGCATTATTGAAAGTAGGGATGTTTATGTTAATAGGGTCATCTGTAAGGTTACTTTTGAAAAGCAGGGCGACACCACCTCCTTTTTTGGATGTACAGTCTTTTTAGATTACAGCTAGTAAGTAGGAAGAACAGAGTAAGAAAGAAAAGTATAAGAGAATGTGATGTGGTGATTAAATGTTGTGTGGTTCAAGTCATGTTTCAGTAAGGAGCACAATGTCTGGGGCATAAAAAGATAGAGCTGCTCAACTTTGTTAAACATACCTCTTACGTTAATATTAAGAATTAAAAGGTCAGCAGGTTTTTTAAGGGAATTTAGATTAGATATGGTCAGATTTATGTCGCTTATGGGGTTAGGCAAGGGTCCAAGATTTGGACGGATGTCACCACTTAGTATTAATTGAGAAGCAATATACCCAATAGTCTGGAGGTATTTATTGATAAGTAGGTTATATCATATGGCGATGTGGCTTTTTGTAGGGTAGAGGGGAGTATTAAATGGGGTTAGCTCTAAATTAGAGTGGTTGTAGACTGTGGAAGAGATTTGAAATGAAATTTAGGTTGCTATGATGGAATAGAAATGGGTGGGAGATTTGCTGTGTAGATTGGGATTGAGGTTATTTTGCTATGATGCAAGGTGGGTTACTATAGCGAGAGTTATAATAAATAAGGCATGTAAAGAGTATATTTTGAACATGAGAAGGCTTAGTTGCAAGAGTAAGAAAAAAAGTATAAGAGAATGTGGTATGGGGATTAAGTGTTTTTAACTTGAAAATAAAGTTCTAATGGAGTAGTGTGCAAAAAACTTGAGAGACAGTTAGAATTGGGGGGGGGGTGTTAAGCAGGTTTTGGTGGGTTTTAAACAGCAGTGTGATCCCTACTGTAAGGCAGAATAATTACGGAAGATGCACAAAAAATAAAAACGTTTTACTGAAATAATTCCTAAAAAAGGGTAATTTAGTAAGACCTCAGGCTGTCTCTTGAACCGGATTACTGGATTCTCCATAAAGGGATTGCAGGGCACTGTGCTGCAGGCTGCTGGGCAGGGTGATTGCAGGTTATATTTTAGGACCAGTGATTATACAGTCGGGTTATTGCTTGAAAAGGAGAGTTACAGGGTTAGAAAGGTTTTAGCGATGTAATACTTTGGATGGAGGAGGAGAGAAGGGAAGAATAGAGGATTAGAGAGAGTGGTAGTGACAAAACAGTTTAGGTAACAGACAAAACCACAAATTAAATATCATGCATTCAACAGATTATATGCACTGCATTGTATTATAAATATATTTACAAAATCTTTCTTATACGAAGCAATTTGGCTCCACAAATGAAGAGATACATTGTCCTAGTGACATCCAGGTAAACTTAGATACTTAAATCAAATTAGATTATATTGAAAAACAACACTGAAAACTGAAAAGCACAGGGAGGAGATGGAATTAGTAACAATAATCTAAGAATACTTTGGCATGAACTTACCGTGATAATATATCTTTTATTTACTAGGTCATATAAATATGGGGAGATTCCTAAAGACTGGAAACATGCACTTGTTAAACCTGTATTTTAGGAAAAGGGGACTAGGATAAACCAGAGTCATATAGACCCATAAGTTTACTTTCATGTTGTGGAAAAATAGTGGAGAAGGTTATATTGGATAAATTATTGTCAGAACTGGAAGGGCTGGGACTTGAAACCATATAGCAGCATGTATGTGTTGAAAATAGATCTATTACCACCTTTAATGTGATATTCTACGACAATATGTATATGATAGTATAATAACTATGAATGAAAACTTGTGCCATGATGTCATTTATATAGATTTAATATCAGCATCTGATAGGGTCATACATCAACAGGACAGGTAAAATTCAAAGTTGCAGTCATAGTGTCCCACAAGTCTTTATCCTAGGCCCATACTTGTTTAAATATCTTTCAGATCTGTGTTTTTCTTCTTACGTGTTCTACAGTCTGTATGCAGGTGACTTGAAATGGGTAGACTGATTACATGTCATATAGGGCATGCCTGCAAAAGGACTTGACTAACTCGAACATTTGGGCAAAAGAGAATATACTGACAAATATATCAAAAACCAAGCATATGAGATTTGAGAGACAAACCTGAAAGGGGAATATTTAATACAGCACACAGTATTTGAAACTGTATACTGGAATAGGAGTAGATCCAGCTTTGAGTTTTTCTAATGATATCTACCAATTGATAAATGATAACTCTGAAGTAGTTAACTTCATTTTATCTGCAACCTGTGGGTATTTGGATCCATATTGGATCCGAGCCTGCAACTTATTTTCTAGCATCTGCTCCGAGCTTTGAGCTCCTCACCCTACCCATAATACACCACCATGTCCTATCTTCCCCCAGATCTTGTTTGCCATGCCATAGTGAGCATTGTGGTCTCCTTTGCTCCTAGCTTCAGGGATAAGTAAGTTAGTTATTTCTATATTGTGTGTAAGTGGTCATTAGTTTTACCTCCCTCTCCCCTTTTTAGTGTAAGCTGTTTGTCGGTTATAGCTTTAAAAAAAATGTTTTTCTTTCTGAGAGTAGTTTCTAGGCCCACTTCCCTTAAGTGTGTGCTAGCGTGTTGTGGTCCCTCTTTAGGAAGTGGTGATTAGTTTATAGACTATGGCTGATCGGCCTAAGTCAGTTTTCAAAAAATGCTGTCATTGGCTGATGATCACACTCTGTGTGTAATCTGTCTGGGAGTGCTCCATTTATCCACCCAATGTACAATCTGTGCAGGCTTCAACCCGAGGGCTCTCAGGGATAGGTAGGCCAAATTGGTTGCCAAGGGTCTTCTCCCTGCCTCCATGCTGGATTCTGCCATGGCCTCGGTCTCTGGTACTCCCGCCCAACCACCCACTTAGACAGGGACTCAAACTCCCATTCATTCTGGTGTTGGGGAAGATAAAGACAAGAAAAAAGAAAAAGCAAAAGAGAGAGAAAAAGAAAAGGACAAAGAAAGGCTCAAGGAAGACATAGAGAGGAAGAAGGATAGGCCTCGCAAGAGGTCTCCGGATAGGGAACCCTTCCCTACTCCACCATCCAAGACTTTGAGGCCAACTTCTCCAAGGCTCCACTCACCCCATTTCTCACCAGAGCCGATGGAATCTTCCGATCTGAGGCCTTCCTCACCCTTCCTGCACAGACCAGCCAGATCCAAGTCAGTCACCTCTTCGCCATCGACTCTGAGCCTATCGGACTTGGACATGGAAAGGATGATGCAGAGATTTATTCAGACCTAAATACAGATAGGAGTCTTGCCAGGCCCCCCTCTCTCCAGAGGGGACCTCCATGCCTTTTTTCCACCCCATCTCTCCTTCCCGATCCGTGTGGCTGCTTCGGGATTTTTGGATCTGAGACTCTTTAGAGCTGGTAGCTCGGCACCAACAGTTCCTCCAACCTCGATTCCAGCTGTTACCTTGAGTTCCTCGGATCCGGCTAGTTCACATCCGAGCGAATCACGGAGCCATGGACAGGGAGTCAGACACAAGGGAAGGGATCCATCTTCGGCTCTGACCTTTTCAGATCCGGACCGTTCCCTTGGACCTCAGGCTACCCTTGCCTTGGCTCTGATCCCTGCTTCAGACCTGGGGAGAGCTTCTTCCTTGCTGGGTGCCAAGGAGGTATGCTGTCCTTCAGTGTTCGAAGTGGTGGAGAGGGTTCTCTCCCAGTGATTGAGACTTCAGCCCATCCCCTCGGATTCCACCCAGACTCTACTGGATTTGGTGATGACTCCTTTCATCCTGTCTCAGGGACAGCCCATGCCAGAGGAGCCCCAGGTTATTCCCCTTGAGGAAAGCCCCGCAGCTCACGAGTCCTCTTAATAGAGTCCTACTGAAGAGGGCCCCCGTAAGTGCAAGTGCAAAAGGAAGCACTTGGACTCCCCTGAGTCCCTCACTATGGACATGGAATAAGATGAAGGAGAAGGTTCCCCCAGGTCACCTCTGGAGATCCTCCGGCATAGGGGAGGTTGGTCAGCCCCAAAACCTTCTACAGATGAGTCCATTTTCCTGGAGGCCTTTGGCATGGACCCATCTACTTCCTGGGTGTCCCAGCCAGTGGACCCCTTGGTGGACCTTATCACCACATGGGCATGGAAGGAGCCTGACACCGTAGAGCCCATCCCCAAACACCACAACAAGATTCTTTCTCCTCCCACCGACAGACAACCTTGGTCTAAAGGAGCACCCATTGATGCTATGGTGGTCGCAGCAGCCACCAAGAAGGAACTGGCACAAGAGAGTTCCTCAGTCCACCCTCCAAACAAGGAGTCCAGGTCGGTGGATA
The DNA here is from genome assembly GCF_019279795.1 of Protopterus annectens. Taxonomy (NCBI): domain Eukaryota; kingdom Metazoa; phylum Chordata; order Ceratodontiformes; family Protopteridae; genus Protopterus; species Protopterus annectens. The sequence goes on along the minus strand of NC_056743.1, from coordinate 392,638,506 downwards.
GGTTTGGGAAGCATGTTTAATCATCAGTGACCTTTTCCATCCATGCGCTGAACTATTTGGCACGTGATACGGCTGCAGCGAGACCTTGTCTTGGAATTCGCTGAGTCTCCCCCAGAGTCTTTATCGCAGCAGGACAAACAACTGTTCTCTGCAAGAGTGTCGACTCTGAAGTTGGTATCAAACATGTCCATGCATCTCCTTTCCCACGCCATGGAAGGAGCAGCTAGGGCAGCTGGGACAGACGTAGCCATGAGGCATCATTTACTAATGCTCCCTACGATGCTGCCTCCCTTTTTGGGAAGACAGTACGTGACACTCTTGTCCAGAGCAAAAAAGATGGGAAGACTTTGTTGGCCGTTGGCATCCGCTTCTCTAACCCTCAGCGGTCCTTTTCTAGGAACCAAAGAGGGCAAAAAAAGATGTGGTTCCAGAAATCTCAGTTTTCCCGGGAGTTTCAGGACAACTCTTCCCCCAGAGGCAGAGGGGGACAGGATCAACACCAACCCAGAGGTAGAGGGGGTCCCAGGAATTTCGGGTCTAGGGAAACTTTTTCTGACAGACCCACTCAGCAGCCCTGAGGGGTTGCCCGACTGTCCTACTCTAGAGGCAGTCAGGGGGATATTGTCATTGCACTCAGTGGCATAGGAGTCCATAACTGCAGATCGTTGGGTGCTACAAATAATATCCAGAGGCTACACTATCCCATTTGTTGCCCCACCACATGCTACAAGATGCCTCCCGGATGTCCCACCCACTCACAGGGAGGCCGCAGCTCTAGAGGTTTCAAAGCTGCTTCACAAACGAGCCAACAAACTAGTCCCCCTTGACCAGTCCGGATTAGGCATTTCCTCCAGGTTCTTTTTAGTGACAAAAAAGACAGGGGACCTCACGTCCATTTTGGACCTGTCAACCTTGAACCTGGCTGTTGCCAAACAAAAGTTCCGGATGGTCACCCTACAGTCTATTCTACCTTATCTCTGAGAGTGCAACTGGATATGCTTGTTAGACCTCCAGGATGCTTACTACCATATCAAGGTCCACAGAAGCTCCAGGGGATTTTTTTGCTTCCAGCTGGGAGTCAGTCACTTCCTATTCAGATCTCTACTCTTTGGTCTCACCACAGCCGCCAGAGTGTTCACTAAGGTAATGGCAGTAGTAGCAGCTCACCTGAGGCTTCAAGGAATTCAGGTATTTCCTTACCTGGATGACTGGCTCTTCGCTGCGTCCACCAAGAGTCTTCTGTGTCTGGCCCGATACTACTTTCTTCTCTTGGCAGATTGGCTGAGGATTACAGTCAGTGTTCACAAATCCCTTTTACAACCAGTACAAGTTCTAGACTTTATCGGGGCACAGCTAGACACTTTGCAGCTAAAAGTTTTCTTAACACCAGGCAGGATCTTATACCTCAGGTACCACATCGCTCTAATCGTGAACCTCAAATTTCCAAAGCCAAGCGATGATCTCCAGGCCCTGAGCTCCATGGCTGCCTCGATCTCTATTCTCCCTTGTGCACGCCTTCATATGCGGGTTCTTCAATGGACTCTAGCTGTCCAATGGTCTTGGCTAGACCTGTCCATGGATTTTCCAATAAGGATCAGTCACACCTGCAGGACATCTCACCTTTGGTGGCTCCATTCACCGGACGTTGCAGCGGGATGCCTTTTCGTGTCATCTCCAGCCCAAGCCACAGTAACCATGGATGCCTCCCAAGTTGGGTGGGGGGGACACTGTTTGGGAAGGACAGTCCAAGGCACGTGGTCCCAGATAGAGACCAATTTGCACATAAATGTTCTAGAGATGAGGGCAGTGCTTTTAGCACTGAAAGCCTTCCACACTGTTCTTCCTCTGGGTACAATTGCAATTCAGTCAGACAACATGTTGGTTGTCTGGTATATCAACAAGCAGGGGGAACCAGATCTTATCCTCTGTGTCGCGAGGCCATGAGAGTGTGGGAGTGGCTGATTTCCACCGGTTGCTTTCTGACTGCAATGCACATCCCAGAATGCTCCAACATTTTAGTGGACAGATTGAGTCAGGCTATTTTGATGCCGTACGAGTGGTCTCTGAAACAGTCAGTAGCGGAGGAGATATTCCTTGCATGGGGACAGCCTTGCTGCAATCTCTTCGCATCTCCTTCCAATGCAAAGTGCAGCGAGTTCTTTGCTCTGATTCCCTCACCAGGGGATGCCCCCAGAGATGCTCTAGTCCATGTTTTGCCCCCCAGGCTACTGTATGCTTACCCACCATTACCACTCATTCTGAAGTTTCTTCAGATAGCTTGCCGACTGGGGTGCAAAGTGATCCGCATTGCCCCATTCTGGCCTTGTCAAGTTTGGTTCCCCTTCCTTTAGTCTCATCTTCTAGCACCTCTGTGGATTCTGGATCCCTGCCTGGATCTAATCTCTCATCCTTTGGGAGCCTACCCTCCCAATCTGGACAGTCTCAGGCTGACAGCTTGGTTGCTCCAGTTCCTTTGATTGCCAGGACTCCCGGTCTTTCATCCCCTGTAAACTCTTTACTAGTGGCTTCTCTTAAAGATTCCACTAGGAAGGTCAATCACAGTAAATGGAGATGTTTCTCTATCTGGGCCTCTCAGAGAAACCTGGATCCTTTTACAGCCCCTGTTCCAGCAGTGGTGGATTTCTTAACTAGTATTTTTCAGCAAGGCACTAGTTCCTCCTCGGTGAAAGTACAGCTGGCAGCCATTTCTAATTTTCATTCAGGTGAAAATAAGATTGCACTGGCCTCTTCTAGGCTATGTAAAGCCTTTCTAAAAGGCACCCTTCTTCTGCATCCTCCCATCAAATATTCAGTTCCTCCTTGGGACTTCACTTTGGTTCTCCAGTCATTAGTAACTCCTACTTTTGAACTTGCTGCATCAGTGGATTTAAAGTTTTTGTCTTGGAAGACAGCCTACCTAGTGGCTATTACGTTGGCTAGGAGGGTCTCTGAGCTGCAGGCTTTGTCTGGCGTGCCTCCTTATTTGGTCGTCCATAAGGACAGGGTCTCTCTCCATACAAATCCTTTGTTTTTATCCAAAGTGGCATCTCAATCAAACATAAACCAAACAATTAATCTACCTGTTTTCTTTCCAAATTTTCAGAACAAAGGGGAATATAAACTTCATTTGTTAAATATTCATAGGCACCTTCATTTCTACCTTCATAGAACACAATCCTTCCATAAGTCCAATCAATTATTTGTCTCATTTTCTAAACCTCATTTGGGAAAGGCCATTTCCAAGGTCTCTTTAGCCAGATGGATCACTGCTTGCATTCTACGCATTTACAAAGCCAAGGGTTTATCTCCTCCTGGTGTGATTAAGGCTCACTCTACCAGGTCCATGGCGACTTCCGCTGCTTTTTGGTGTAAGGTTCCTTTGGATGACATTTGCGCAGCAGCAACTTGGGCAAATTCTCATACTTTCATCTCTCATTACAAATTAGATCTGATTTCCAGAGGGAGAGCATCCTTTGGCTCTGTGGTGCTCAGGAATATCTTTCCATGAGGGCCTCCCAAGATTTGTTGAGTAGCTGGGGACTTTGTCCCACAGGTTGCAGATAAAATGATGTTAACTACTTCAGATAAAGAAGTTATGTACTCACCATAACATTCCATCTGTAGTAGTTATACTTAATTTTTCTGAAACCTTCCCACCCCCCCATCCCCCTGACCTTTGATGTGAACAAACATGTTAGGTTTATTTAGTTGAGTTGCTAATGTGTATAGTTGCAGCAGACTCGATCTGAGGGAAGATAGGAGATGGTGGTGTATTATGGGTAGGGGGAGGAGCTCGGAGCAGATGCTAGAAAATAAGTTGCCGGCTCAGATCCGATATGGATTCAAATACCCACAGGTTGCAGAAAAATTAAGTATAACTACTCAGATGGAACATTATGATGAGTACATAACTTCTTTTATAGAACTGTAGGTTATAAGGAAACTGGAAATTTGAAGTTATTGTTTGTTAGTTAGTTACATTAGACCCAAACATGAATGTGGAATAACAATGTGGAAAACTTATAAGAACACAAACATTAGTAAACTGGAAAGAACACAGAGGAAATATACAAAAGGCACCCATGGATGTGAAAATTTAAGTTATCCTCAAAGACTAAGCTATCTGAACTTGTACAGTGTCTCTTATAGATATTTAAGAGGAGACCTTATTAAAGTATATAGGGCATTTAAAGACAAATACCTCTAGGAATGTATGGCATTATCAAAAGTACTTGAGAATCATTAGACAGCCTATGTAGAAGATTCTATAGGAATCAAAAGGGAGGCTGAGAGAGCAGCTGTTGCATGGAATAGACTACCGACTTATATTAAAGCAAGCACTAGTTAAGATATTTTTAAGAACAGCCTGGATACTTTTTGTGAGAATAATTGTTTTCATACATTAGCAGACTAGAAGGGCATTAATGCCCATGCTTGGAGTGTTTGTATGTCTGGATGTACGTATGTAAGTAAGGACAGACCTTTTTTGGAACAGATGGATTACAAAAATGAAAATGAAAACAAAATGACAGAATGTATTTTAAAAAAGTTGTTGACTAACCTTAAATAGAAAATGATCTGATTTGTCCAAAATACTTTCTGAAATTTCTGTAGAAGTGGGAACAGTAAACATGAAAATAATGCTGAAGAGTTAAGTCAACTAACATCATAAACCAACAGGAAGTAGAGCCGTGTGATCGGGTATTGGAACTTGAAAGACAAAAGAGAAGTCAGTTTCAAACATAAAATTGCATTTTGTGTTACAGAGTAAAAAGAAGAAAAACTGTAGCAAGAACTATAAAAAGTTAACAATAACCTTATTGACCTGAAAGCAAAATATCAGAATGTACAAGTTGAAAATTAGTTGTATGAGTTGCCTAAGGCACAACAAGAGACTAGAAAAAAACTTACAAACTGTATACAAATTCATGTGTATAACAATGAAGTGCCCCACATATACAACAAAAGAAACCTGAAGGTATTACTGAAAGCAAACAACAAACACTAAGGAGGAGCTCAGAAATTCTATAGACAAAAGAACTACAGAGACGCAATAACAATGACACACATTAAAGTACTAGAACAAAAGGTACTTATGTATTATCGCAACCACTTTTCTAACCAATAATATGTAAGCACCAACTACTTGTGTGGTGTTCAGGTGGCAAGAAAAGCATTTAACATAATTGTCTCAATCGCAAACTGTAGAAATATTAAAAAATGTTCCCAGATTTATAGGCTCCGGTCCTCCCGTTATTTTAGGTTTCCACCAGATGTCATGCACCACCATGTTGACACAAATGTGTGCCATCGTTACTTAGCAGGCAGACCTTCCCTTCAGTTATGGGTGAAAGGTGAATGCAAAAGGTAAAATTGGTAAAGTCCATTTTCAGTTTGTGACATGCGCCAATCATTTCCCCAGAGTAAGACATGAACTGTCACGTTGCACATAACTGTTGCTTTTCTTCCAAGTACGAGCGATTGCTTCAGTGTAATGAATTCACACTTGTGTCTGACTGCCATTCCAGCTATACATATCTGTCAACTGTCCAGATCTGAGCACAATGTCCTGCTTTTTTACACATATTTTTGGCATGGTCCTCATAAAATGTGTGACTGTCTACCAAGGCAGCTGGATGATCTCAGGATGGAAGTCAGTAACTACTGAAATACATATGCGGTATGTGTAGCAGTGGCCAGGTTAATTTTATTTTTCAGTAAGTGTCATCGGCAATGGACAATCCACAGGTAGAGGAATTTACCCATTATGCCTGTTCCCCTTTCAGAACCCATGTAATACCCAAGTTATTTGGAGTTTACACAACCTTTTTTACTTTCCCATACACTTCTTCCACGATGACATTATCAATTATACCACATTAGATACGTGGTTGCGATAATACGTAAGTACCGAGCAAAATTGCCAACAGTTTTTGAAAACTGTATTAATATTCTGCAGTAATGAAAGAGGTTGTTTTAAAATGGAATAAACAGTATGATTCTATCCTGAAGCTAAGTGCAAAGTGTATTGATATGGAGGCTGAAGACAAAATCCAAAGTAAATCTCTGGAAGAAGCAATCAACAATTTAAAACGGTGTGTTCATCAACACTTGCTTCAAATGCTAGGATGATGCTAGAGGGTCACGGTGTTGTGGTAATCCTGTGAAAAAGGGTTTTCTTCAAGCAAAGGGAAGACACTCACACTAGCCTTCTGTGGGAGGTGGCACTCAAAGTTTGGAAGCCACGGACCTCATAAAATAAACAGAGAAAGAATCCAAAGCTGAAGAAACAATCATTTCATTTAATTAATACCTTAACCCTTAACAGAAACAGAATCAACTAAAGGTGAAAAATGTATTCTCTATTCTGGAAAGGAAAGTGCAGTGTAGCCGAATAAAAATGTGTAGTTCAGAAAGACACTATCTTCAACAAGAACATATTTTTATGTGCTTATATGTGTACCCCCCCCCCACACACACACACACACACACACACACACAAATCATGCAGTTTCTCAGTGGGAATGTCCATAACACTAATATAAATATCTTGTTTTTCTTCTTCAGATTCTTTTTTAGACAAGACAAGGGTTGGTATCTATTAAAATAAGCAGGTTGTAGATCAAATTCCTGGAGTTCACATTTCCTTAAAAAAATGTATTTTCTTTCCATTAAGCAATTTCACCAGTATTGTCAGGCAGGAATAATGTTTCTTTTTGGTGTCCCAATTTTCCTTTGAATTATTAGGGACAGCTTGGCTGACGGTGGTCAGAGAGAAGATGTTAATTCCCCTGCATGTAGAATCAAATCTAGGAATGCCTCAGCTTCAAATGGATAATTAGATGTAAAGCTTTGTTACTCCTTACCAGCAGCCAGAGACAGTGGAAATTTTTATGATATCTGATACCCTTGCTCTTTAAATCATTTGATGTCAGGAAGAAATGATTTCCTTTTGTTGATGAGGGTCAAGTTGTAATCAGGAATAAAACAGTCAGTCCAGCAACTTTGCATGCCTGCATGAGTTTTCTTGACTTGTGAGGGGACTTCTCTCTCTCTTTGTAATTGATAAATTTCACAATCAAGTTGGATGCTACACTCATCTTTGTCCAACTATTTATCCAATGGGCTGATTGTATTTGTAGAGGAGTTTGTTTCTGTGCAAGCTGCTTCAGTTCAGTCCCAATTTAAATAACACAGTCCAGTCTTTCCTTACTTTCTGGTAACCCTGTCAAGAGCAACTTGTTCATGTGATCGCTGTTTCCATATCATCAGTTTTGAGACAACTTTTCCAGTTCCAAATCTGGTATTCTTTTGTTTGCATGGAGTGCCCTTACAATCGCATGCTGCATTATAACTTCTTGATGTTTTTCAAGCCTTTGGATAACGTTATTAGTGATGCTGCACAGATACTTCACTAACTTTTTTTAATTCTCGATGTTCGTGGACTGACTGGAAAACTGAAGAGCATTCATATCTTCGCAAATGATCTCCATGTTTTTTTTTTAATTTATTTAACATTAGTTAACCAGAAAGTTCAACTTGGAATGAAGCCAATTTTCAGCAGAGGCCTGGGGAAAAACACTCCAGACACACGTCTTTGTAATGTGGGAGAAATCCCACACAAACGCAGGGGAGAACATGTAGACTCCACACAGAAACACCTCAGCCAAGAATTGAACCAGAGAACCTGTTGCTGTGAGGTGACAATGCTACCGCTGCACCATTACACTGTCGCTGACCAATCATGTACAAAAATGTAATTCTAACAGATGAGTATCTTTTTAATCAAGTTGTATGGAAAATAAGGGCATTCTTCTCTATTTACTGCTGCTTGCTGGCATAAGAACAACTTAGTTTAAGAAGTGTCATGATTACAGCTCACATATCAAGAAAAAGGCAAACATGTTATGCACCAGAAGGTGCTTAACAACCTAAGCAAACTTAAGCACTGTTAAGATCGGATCTTGTGTTACAGATTAAAAAAGGACAGTGCTAGCCAGCAAAGAGAAGTGGCAGAAGGAAAACAGATTTTAAACACTTTTACAACTTCACTTTAACACATTTATAAAAAAATGTATGCAACAGCTTTTGAAACTGTTCATTCATTACCGGGGTATATATTATCTGTACACTATCTGTTTGACAGCATCAAATGATTTTGCTGCTTTCAAAATGAAAGCTGTTAAGACATTTTTCCTCTACAACTGGTTGCACTTGGGAAGATAAAGGTCTAAGCCCTGCAAAGAATTATGATCAGGTTTCACTGGTCAAAACCCTTATTATATGTTCTAGACTTGAAAGACAAGATTTACCTTTTGAGCTTTACTTCTGAAATGAATTTCTTGGCATCCGTTTCACAAATGCATAATGCATTGATTATGATCGGAGAACCAATTACAATCCTATGTTTGTTTTTATATATATATATATATATATATATATATGTGTGTGTGTGTGTGTGTGTGTGGTGTGTGTGTGATATATATATATATATATATATATATATATATATATATATATATATATATATATGTATATATATATATATATATATGTGTGTGTGTGTGTGTGTGCGTGTGTGCGTGTGTGTGTGTGTGTGTGATATATATATATATATATATATATATATATATATATATATATATATATATATACATATATATATATATATATCTATGGATCTAGGACATTTCACCGAAAGCACATTTCACCAAAACTCAAATGACCAAACACAAATCACCGAAAGCACAAATCACTGAAAACACAATTCACCGAAGCACATTCCACCAAAAGTTGTATATTGCCTTATCCCCACTGTAGTGTGACCCTGGAGTTAGTATATATAGTAGGGGGGTGTGGGGGGCATATCCCCCCCACATATTTTAAGTATATATCATGTTTAGATAAGAGTAATAAATTGCAATTGCATGTATGCATGTATATAGTTCAAAACATTTAAAATATGTGGGGGGCTATGCCATCCACACCCTACGATATGGGGGGGCGGTGCCCCCCACACCCCCTACTATATATACTAACTCCAGGGTTGCACTACAGTGGTGACAAGGCCATATACAACTTTCGGTGAAATGTGTTTCGGTGAATTGTATTTTCTGTGAATTGAGCTTTCGGTGAAAAGTGCGCACTGATTTAAGTTTCGGTGAAATGTGCTTTTGGTGAAATGTCCTACTTCCATATATATACATATTTATATATATATATATATATATATATATATATATATATATATATATATATAAAATATGTATATATATATATATATATATATATATATATATATATATATATATATATATATATATATATATATATATATATATATATATCTATATACATGGTTCCACTTTATAATCTCGAAATACTGAATCTGTCTGGAAATGTCGAATTCATGGTTATGCTGTTCTGGTATTTGAAGTGGGATGTAGTGTGTGCAGCATGTACTGTTTAGTGTGTGGATTTAGGTATTTGTTTGTGTGTATGTGAGTGTGTTTGGAAGTTTTATGTGTGGGTTAGGGTAGGCAGGTAAAAGTATGAGTGTTTAAGTGTTGAAAGTGGTGGTGTTTGTATATTTGTGATGTGTGCAGGGTTACTGTAGAATGTCTAGTGGTGAGTTTGCTGTCTTTTTCAGTTTGGTGTGATCTCGGAGTTAGTATATATAAGTAGGGGTAGTGTGGGTAGGATGCTGTATGTCTTGTGTGGTGCATGGTGTGTTCATGTTTGCGAATTTGTGTTTCATGGTTTTGAGCTTTCGGGATTTCAAGCTTTGGACTTTATGGTCTCGAGATACTGAAATTTGGGATTTCAGTATTTCGAGATTATAAAGTGGAACTATATATATATATATATATATATATATATGTATATATATATATATATATCTATATATATATATGTATATATATATATACATTTATATATATATATATATATATATACACACACACACACACACACACACACACACACACACACATATATATATATATATATATGTAAATATATATAATGTATATATATATATATATATATATATATATATATATATATATATATATATTTATATAAACACAGACACACACACACACACACACACACACACATAATATATATATATATATATATATATATATATATATATATATATAAAATATTTATTTATTTACATTTGTTGATCGGGAATGTCCAACTGGACGCAGGTCCATTTTCAGCGGAGGCCTGGGGAGAAAAGCTCCACAAATTAAAATATTACAGACATAGTTACAGATTAAGAATCCTAGCAATTAAAATATTACAAACATAGTTACAGATGAAGAACATAGTACATTTAGTAGATGACTAGCATCTGTTCCATCCACAAAGTCATAGCAGATATTAACAATTGCTAGAATAAGAAGTTACTGCCATATAATAAGTAGATAGGCATGGAAGTATCAGAGCTTGCTGTAATTGAAGGTAGCTTGTGGGGTGGAAGAGAGGTAGAGGGTAGATGGAGTGGGAGAAGTTAGAGGGGAGAGTTATAAGGGCATAGCCAGCATGTTTTTAGGTGTGCTTTAAGTAAAGCTTTGAAGTGGGTGCATGATGGTACTGAGGTTATTGTGGGGCAGAAGGTGTTCCATAATTTGGCTATAGCACTGGAGAATAGTTCTTCTCCAGCAATGTTATTGGCTCTAGTAAGCTGTAATTGATTTTTGTTGCTGGATCGTAGTGGTCTGGTGGTGAGATAGGGTTGCAGTAGATTCTGGAAGGATGGGACCTTTAGAGGATGGTTTACCAGTTAGTGGACGAGTGCCAGTTGATACCATTGAAGGAGGTGAGGGAGTACTAGCCAGCCTAGTTCATTAAGTGAGAGACAGTGGTGATTGCGGTAGGATGCCCCAGTGGCGAATTTGGCTATTTTGTTGTAGCAGGTCTCAAGTTTATTTAGATGGCATTGCCTTAGGCTGGTATATATGGGAGAGGCATAAAGTTGGGTGGAGATAAGGTGCGAATTTGCAACTGAAATTCTAGCTGCTTTGGTGAGGAGTTGCTTAATTCTGTATAAGGCTCCTAGTTTTTTGTGCACTTTTTTTATGGTCATGGATATGTGAATGTCAAATTTGAGATTGTTGTCTATTTCAACTCCTAGCAATTTGGTGTGATCTGTTGGGTGGATAGTGGTGTTGTCTTTTGCTGTGATGTTAAAGTGAGAGTTGTTTTGAGTATGTTTGGTGGGTTTGAAGATGAGGAGTTTAGTTTTGTTTGGGTTGAGTGTCAAATGGGCATCAGATAGCCAAGTTTCAACAGAGGAAAAGGCATGCTGTGTGACCTTTTGCAGTTTGGGTAGGGACTGGGCTGAGCAGATGATGGTTGAGTCATCTGCATATTGTAAGAGTGTGCCATGTTTGGTGGCAGAGGCTAGATTATTGGTGAAAATAGAGAAGAGTAGGGGTCCAAGGATTGATCCTTGGGGACATCCATAGAGACAGGTAGTTGGGGAGATATGTCATTTTGTCATACAACAGATTGTTGGCGGTCAGACAGGTAACTATGAAACCAGTCAGTGACTGATTGAGAGATGGATAGGTTATTGAGTACAGAGATAAGTTGTTTGTGTAGGACCATGTCAAATGCTTTAGAAAGGTCTAGGAAAGTAGCAGAGGAGAGATAGCCATTGTTTTTATGGTGAAGGATAGTGTTAGTAAAAGAGAGTAAGGCAGTGGTGGTGCTATGGTTTGGTCGGAAACCATGTTGAGTATTAGAAAGGAGGTTATTAGTAGGGAGGTAGTCTGAGATTTGAGAGTGAATGCATCTCTCTAGTATTTTGGAGAGTGGAGATAGAATCCCTATGGGGCGGTAGTTGGTTAGTTCTGTGGAGGGGCTGCCTTTGTGAAGGGGAATTATGTGTGATATTTTCCATAGAGTAGGGACGTAGAATTCTGACAGAGATCGGTTAATCAACATTGATACTGGGTAGGCCAGAGCATCAGCTGCGATTTGTAGGTATTAATTTTGGAGGTTGTCTACTGCTAATTTTGAGGGTTTAAGTTTAGTTAAGAGTTTTCTTATGTTGGAAGTAGGAATGGGAGAAAATGAGAAGTGTGTGGGGAGATTACTGGGTGAAGGTTTGGGGTGCAGGGGAGGGGGGTTGTGTTGTCTAGCTAGTGATAGTACGGTTTGTGTGAAGTGTGTGTTGAATGATGTAGCAATATTTTCTGAGGAGTGAGGAATGTTAGGTGTAGGGGTATTGATTTTACCTGGGTGGAGGATGGAGTTTATAGAGGTCCAGAATTGTTTGGGGTTGTGTTGGGAGGAGTTGAGGGCAGACTGGTAATATTTGATTTTGTCCTCTTTTATTAGCTTTTTGGCTCTATTGTGTAGTTCTAGGAATTTATATAAAATGTGTGTGTGTGTGTGTGTGTGTGTGTGTGTGTGTGTTTGTGTGTATATATATATATATATATATATATATATATATATATATATATATATATATATATATATATATATACGTATATATATGTGGGTCTACTTTAAATAACCGAACCGACACTTCACCGACACGCAGAAGACGGAGACGAAACGACCGAAAAGCAAGTTGATCGAAAAGGTGATTTGCCGACAGCCTAAAGACCGACAAGAGCAACGTGAGCGACTTGGTAGGTGTGCGATAGTGACGGATTGAGGCGTTCAGGTAAGTGTGCGATACTGAGGATTTTGGGTTAGGCAGTGTCGAGTTAGGGTTGGTAAGGTAAGTGTGTGATAGTGACAGACTGTAGTTTAGGGACGGTTAAGTGAGTTAGGTTTAGAGTGCGGTAGGGTGAGTGTGCAGTAGCGGGCTTTATGTTTTAGGGTGGGTTAAGTGAGTTAGGGTTAGGGTGCAGGTAGGTTAAGTGCGATAGTGACAGTCTTTAGGTTTAAGGGTGGGTTAAGTGAGTTAGGGTTAGAGTGCGGGTAAGTGTGCGGTAGTGTGGGACATTAGGGTTTGGGTAAAGGTTAGTGGATATGTCATTGTGTGTAATGTGTAGTTTACGTTGTTTGTGTCGGTGTACTGGTGTTCGGTTTTGTGAGTTGTCGGTGTTGTGTGTTTTCGGTTATGTGGGGTCGGTGTTTTGTCTGTCGGTGAAGTGTTGGTTCGGTTATTTAAAGTAGACCCATATATGTATATATATACATATAAAAAAAAAATATATATATATATATATATATATATATATATATATATATATATATATATATATATATATATATATATATATATATATATATATATATATATATATATATATATATACACATATATATATACATACATACATATATATATATATATATATATATATATATATATATATATATATATATATACATATGCCTTGTCTTACCCTACATCAGCTTGGATAAGCAGCTAACCTCTGATTTCTGATTCCAAACTGGAAGAAATTGCTTTCTAGTCATTGCACAAACATAAAGTAAAAATAGAAGAGTTTTTGCAGACAAACATCGTCTAGAAATAAACAGAAATTATGCAAATAAAACTAATTAATTTTATTTAGGCATGCCAAATTTACTTTAAAATGTCAAACAGCTACAGAAAATGAGTTGTGTAAGTTAGAGTAAGGGAAATCACTTTAATAAAATCCCTTCTTATATTGAGTAACGTAAGCATATTTTGAAAACATGGTCACTGAACAGAGACAGTAAGTATGGCTTTAATACCTTAAACCCTAAGGTCCATCACAGTCAAATTAATCCTTATATAATATGTGCAGAACAACCACTTAGCCTGACAAGAAAGCAATTTTGAAAGGCATTACCTTCTTTCAGACATCTGCATGGGAAAGAACAGCAGGTGCAATCACTTGAGTTAATAAGCAGTAACTACAGATAGTGCTACTCTTGACTTTGTTTTTAAAAAATAGTACGCTGATGTGACTGATAAAATATAAAATCTGTGGGGAGTGCTCTTTCAGACCGGTTCTTGTACATAGCACTTAAAATGACTCAGCATCTATATTTGTAAAGTACAACTTCATTTTGACAAATGCCGATCACTAGAGTAGACATTATTTCAAAATTATATCCTTAGCAGTACACAATAGAACACAAGCCTCCTAACAATACATATTTATATTTAAGAATCTTCAAGTGATAGATATGATCGGCTTTTCCACATTATTGTACATACAGAATTAAACCCCTTCCCCCACATGCAACCCTTTTACTAGGTAAACAATTCTGTAGCAGTGGTAAGATGAAATGTAGTCTGCCCATCATAAATTATTCTGCTTGATTCACATATACACACTGTGTCCTTGGCAAGTAAAAAGAATTGATAATATTAGCAAAGTTCATATTGTTTTATAAACAGAGTCAGAAAGACAAACAGAAGCACATACACACACACACACACACACACACACACACACACACACACACACACACACACACACACACACACGCGTTTATCATTGACCACCTATTTTATTTTACACCAAAACCCAATAACCACCACTTGACTGGATATTGAATGTATTCTTTCTGTAGCTCTTAAATACAGTGGCTTGCTTTACATGTGCTCACTGCTCCAGAGAATCTAGCTGTATTAACTGTGGTCAGGTGATGGCAGGTCTGTTCCCTAAACACCCAGACTGCCGCCGTGTAGAAAAAGCATGTTTTTGACTGAAAACATCTGAGATGGGTTAATCATGTTAATTCATTCATGCCTAAAGACATTTTTCTGTATGCATTCATTTAAAACTCATGTTGACTTTAACCATCATGGCATTGCTGGGGCTTGGCTTCCTTAACTGTGTGATTTATCATTCAATAGTTGGTGGCATTAGGGAGTGCAACATGTATGTAACAAAGTGGCACTAAAATTGTTAATTCAGGATGCTCTGCAGAGTTGATAATAATCATGGTTACTCACTTGTTTATCATATTTACATTTATATTTTATAACTGAGAAAGCTATGCATTATTAAGATGCATAGTGTGAAATGTTACGAAGGCAGACAAAAATTTGTTTTCAAAGTCCACGTATAACACAATATCCTACAGATATTGCTAATTATTTACTGGTAATTATGAGCATATGCAATATTTCCATTCATACATTAATATTTCAAAAACAGAGTGACTTATAAAGTATTGCACGAGCTTTAAAAATGTCATTGTAAGGAGCTCATTGGGTGGAAACAGAGTATGGAGGCACTGCTTCTGGGTGGTGAGATAAGCGAGCACACAATTTTAAAGAGTTTAGCATGTATAATATTATTTATGCACCGGAAAACACTTCCACTGTGTGCTATCATAAAGATGGAAATAACATGCTTAAGTGGATCAGTTGAAAATAAACTATTTTTGCTGTTTGTTTAGATCTGAAGCAGCTTACTTTTGTGTGTGTGTGTGTGTGTGTGTGTATGTGTGTGTGTGTGTCTGCATGTGTGTGTTACTATATGTATATGTGTGTGTGTGTGTGTATGTTTTAGTGTACGTATATGTGTGTGTGTGTGTGTGTGTGTGTGTGTGTGTGTGTGTGTGTGTGTGTGTGTGTGTGTGTGCATGTGTGTATGTCTGCATGTGTGTGTATGTGTGTTACTATATGTATATGTGTGTGTGTGTGTGTGTATGTGTTAGTATAAGTATATATGTGTGTGTGTGTGTGTGTGTGTGTGTGTCTATACATGCATACATACTATATATAGCTGTTTGTGCTTTGTTTGAGTGAGAAGCTAATTTGCTGCCATTCCATTGTGTCTGAATGCTCAGTGGTGCGTTTAATTGTGCTTCTCACTTAGTGTTACTGCACTGTACCATGTTCATGTTAATTTAATTTTTTCTGTTCTGATATGATTTACTGTAAATGTATTTCTGCAATTATCTGCATTGCCTGCACTAAGTAATATTGTCATAATTGACTGCTGGTGTTACTCAATTAAGGACCGCTGTGAAGAAGCTGATCATTTAAATGCTCAGACGCTCTGTTATTTAAGTGTATTACAGGATATATCTGGATAACCTGCACTACTTATTCATTTTATATAATAATTTATGGTATAGCTATCTATCACGACCTCTCTGCAGCAACTGTTTCTATGTGCTTAGATGCTGAATTTCTAATGTTTACAATGCATACTGCTATCTGCTGTAATTACTACCTCTGCTTGTAATTTATTTTCCTTCAACATCTACTTTGGCTGTTACACTTTTTTAACTTATTTATTTTGTTTTTTTTTCCTTTTTTAGTTTACTCTGGCTGCTCTGATTTAACTTTCTACCCAACAATTCCACCCCATACATTGTTTTTGTAAGGCATCAGTGTTTTACTGAACTTGCAACTGCTAGTTTCTTCAGTCAAGACTGCAAGCTGGACTGTCTACTTAAATAATCAGGCTAAATACTTTGTAGGTGTTACACAAAGATTTTTCTGCTAAATTCCACAGTTTTTGGCTAGTGTAAACATTGGCAACATGGTGGTCATCCTGTGTGGCATGGCAGCTAGGAACTAATCCACTCCACACCCTTCCCAACTGCTAGCTCTATTTTCAGCCCTGTACAGTACATGCCACTGCCAGATAAGGCTACACAGTGCTAGTAATTTGCTTTAGAAAAGTGAAAGCACCTTAAATATGTTTCAATTTATCCATCTGCGGTCCCTATCCTTAAGCATGTTGTGCTTATCAAGGCAACACTAGATTTTTGGTTCTACACAGTTACAGCTGCAAAGCAAACAAACCCTAAAATATTTCTTACCTTACTGGTTGTTTTGTTGATGCTATCTGGTTCAACCTGCTCCATTCGCCCTGGCTACACTTGGGCTCACTCCACTCCACTACCCTACCCCCATTCCCACCTATCCCCTCTTTCTTAAATTTATAACTAAGTACACCACACCCCTTAACTAATTCACCAGTCATCACATATCCCACACCCTTCCAACCCCTCCCACTACAGTAGTCCTACTTTCACTTTCTACCAATCACCATGGTTCTCAAAGCTCTATATCTATCACAATTTCACAGCTCCCCTCCCCTAACCACAGTACTCTATTTCCCCTATTTCTCTTTCACATCCTCCCAATACTACTCATTACACTACTACACTATTTTGTCATGCATTCCCTTCCTAGCCTATAATGCCACTGACCTCCACATATATGACATTAAACTCTATCACTCCCCTACACAAACACCACTCATCAACTTCCACTTAAACCTTATAGTTACATCAGCCCTCAACTATACTACAACTGCAACACTCTTCTCTTCTTTTTCAAACATATACACTCCTCCAAACCTCAGCTCTCAACATTGAGATACCATTGTCTAATTACCAAACTTAAAAACCTACTATTGCACTCGCTAATACATATTAAACTACAGGCTGATATCCATCCCAACCCAAGCCCCATATGTGACTTCCCTCCTAATCAATAACACCACCCTGTCTCCTTTTGTAATACACCAAACCAGAATCTCACTGAAACAATGGTGCATACCTCACTACCAATTACTTCCAAATCAGATCTACTAATAACCAACTTCAATCTCAGAAGCTTTGTAAATAAAATTACTGAATTCCATGCTACCTTGGCTACCTACTCTCCAAACATAGCTGTCATAAAAGAAACCTGGTTAAAGCCCCACATCAAAGACTCAAAAATTACATCCAACAGTTACAATATTATTTGACAAGATAGACTAAACAAACGAGGTGTAGATGTAGCTGTTATGTTGAAAGACTCTCATAACGTGGAAAAACTAAATTATACTTTCCCAGTCATCCCCAGCACTGAAACACTAATCATATACCTGCAAATTAATCATCAAGAAGCCATTATTATCATAGCTACCCATCTGCCCTTGGCAACAATCTTCCCAGCACAGAATCCCTCCTGTCTTGGTTTGCTTCCTTTTCAACCAAGAAACTATCATCTTAGGTGACTTTAATTTTAAAAAGCTCTCCTGCTCCTCTAACCACCCTACCAACTTTATCAATCTATACAATTTCACCCAAACTATAAGCTGTCTCACTGGCACCAACAAACATTCTAAGAAACAGTCATTAATTGATGGGATATTAACAAACAAGCCAAAACTGGGGTACCAAGCCAGCTGCCTGTCACCCTTAGTGACCATGCCACTACATCTCTAGTTAGAAGAAGAATTCAAACACAGTCTTTCTTACATATCCTTCAAATACACCTGTATTAAAAAAGCATCTCCCCTGATATATTTAATCTACTACTCCAACACTGTGATTGGCCTCCATTAAAAAAACTACAAGTGGACCTAGCAGTAGAATTCTTTAACAACAAATTTCCTCACATCTTAAACCATCTTGCCCCACCAGAAAAATATGTTCCAAATCCAAACAATTGCCATGGCTTTCTAATGACATTAAACTTCTAATTAAACAAAGGGATAGAGTTTGGCCTCTATACCATTCCAACAAAGATAAAATCAATCTCACCTCATATCAGCAATGAAGAAATGAAGCTAAAAAAACTAAATCAAGAATGATAAAAACTACTTCCAAACCTGCCAACAAAAGAGCCTAGACAACCTATAAAAGTTCAGACAAAATATTAACTATCTCCTTAAACCTGGAAAGACCTCTACACCTGCTTCTTCCACATCCATCACCTATGAATCCTTAATCTCACAGTTCAGCTCTCACTTTGTTAACTCTGTCACCTCCCTCGTAGATAGCTACCAAAACCTACTACTCACAGTCCCCTCCTCTACCTCTAAAAATGCATATTCTTCCTCCTTTAAACCCATTCAAACTTCTTATATACAAAAAGCTCATAAGCAAACTAAATCCCTGCTGCTTTGCTGCTGACCACCTACCCAACAAATTCATAAAAGAATCTGCTCCATCCATTACCTACCCTATATCTATCCTACTCAACCGCTCTATCTCCAAAGAGTATGTGCCTCACCTCTGGAAATTTTCTCACATCATTCCCCTTCACAAGGGCAGCCCCTCTAGAGATATCTTAAACTATTGCCCCATTGCCAACTTCTCTCCCATTGCCAAAATCCTAAAAAAATGTATTCACCAACAACTCCTGAATCACCTCACCACTAATAAGCTATTATCCAGCTCTCAGCACAGCTTCAGACCTAAACATAGTACAAACACAGCATTAATAACCTTTACCAGCATTATTCATCACATCAAGAATGGTGGATAACTAGTCTCAGCAATTTTCCTGGATATGTCAAAAGCTTTTGACATTGTTTCCAACCAACTGCTACTCAACAAACTTGCTACTTACAATCTCAGTTCATCATCCCTAACATGGTTTCACAGCTATCAAATCTTCAACAGGCTACAAAATGGGAGTACAGTCTCTCCCCATTACTACCAGTATCCACTGGTGTACCCCAAGCATCCATACTTGGCCCCCTTCTCTTTGTCATATTTACCAACAACCTAATTCAGCAACCCAACTTACCACAATCATCCAATATGCAGACGATTCCTCACTTATCTGCTTTGCCCCTTCTCCCAAGAACTTCAAGAGAAAATGCAAAACTCATTCCAGGACATTGAAACTATCCTGTCCAACCATCAACTCATCCTAAACCCAAATAAGTCTAAGTTAATGATTTTCACAAACAAAACATCCAAGTCCAGCTTGTTACCTCTCTCTGTTCTCTCCTCCAATGGAGCCGAAATTGAGCTTACGAATCACACCAAACTCCTAGGGGTTACAATAGATGGCAGGTTAAAATGTGATATACATATTTCTATAACAATTAAAAAAGTCCATGCTAAACTAGGTGCTCCCTATAGGGCCAAACCTTACCTAATGCACCAAGCCAGACTAGCCACAACTAGATCTCACGTATCTACCCTCCTCTACTGCTCACACATTTTCAACAACCTATGTAAGACTGCCCTTAATAATCTATAGTCCTGCCATAACAAAATGGCTGTGTGTGCCACAAATTATCCCCATAAAGCTCATCATTGTTCTGTTCATCAACAACTTAACTGGCTGGAACATTCCAACCTGTTAACAGTAAACCAACTTACCTTCACCCACAAAATCATACACAATCCCAATAAATGCCCTGCACTTTCAAGCCTAGTCCAACCTAACCTCAACAGCAGGTGCCTTAGATCATCCAGCAGGCTATTGCTAAAAGTTACCCAGTCTCACAACTATCACAGTGACTCCCTCTAGTCCATTAAAATAGCTAAGACCTGTAATGCTCTTCCTCAGTACATCCAAAACAATGCCAACAGTTCTTCTTTAAAAAAAAAAAGATTAAAAGAATATCTCAACAACAAATGGCTCTGCCCCTGTAATTCTCCAGGTTAATTTCTCTCTCCTAGTACTTCATAACTCTCTTCGGCACCTTTAAACAGCTAATGCTCATCTCCCATGTTTTGAACTGATTGTTTTGCTTTCTGATAGATTTTTGATTATTCGGTTCCCAATATCTCTGTATTATACAATGCTCTATGTTTGTTACTTAAATAATTGTGTTAGTTGCTTGTTGTTAACATATGTTTTTCATGTCTACTTGTTTTCTTAACTAGTTGTAAGTAATTGTTTGCTGTTACCGGATCTTTTCTCCCTGGGTCTCTGCTGAAAACGGGCTACTGTCCCAGTCGGACACTACCCGGTTAACAGATATAAATGAACAAACAAATAAATAAATATATTGTAACAAAAGGAGGTACAGCCAGCACAGCTAGCTGGAATTTTGTAAATAATTGTATGTCATTTCTGAATATCAAACTAACTTATATAAGATGTTTGTGTTACAAATGTATTAGAACTGAATGGTGTGAGTATATCAAACTGCTCTGTACAGATGTTTGCATTGAAACAATATTTGTAAAGTGCTTGTGCTTAAAATTTATCTACAATGTGCCCTACTAGAAGAGAACAGAAATGTACATGCACTATTGTAACTGTTTAAATGTATATGTTAACAGAGGAAACTAAAGGGTTAAACTCAATCTAGCAAACTTTAGACAAAAAATATCTGAAATTAAATTACTTTATAGGCTAGGCCATAAGGATGTTTCAGTGCTGCTAGAGACACAAAGTCTGTACTAGGATGCTTTCTGTATTATCTTTGGGGTGAAGTAACTGCTACTTTGGAAGCCTGAATGAATGCAATTGTTTTATGACTTCCAGCACCTGCCAAAGATCTGAGCAAAAGACCTTGTCTGTGTATTTGTACAGATAGATGATCAATACTGCCAGCTGCCAGCAATAGGGTATGCATGAAAACTAGAAATCAGATGACCAGAAATTATGTAATTTTGCAAACTATCTCAGCAGTAATATTTTAGATATTATTTTGAGAAGTCTCTTAGTGACTGTCTTGGACCTGGCAACAACAAGAAGCACCATACACCACATCTGCCTTGCTCTATTAGTAAGTTCCCAGGTTATAGTAATTATCTTAGATACAGTCAGGAATATAGTGAAGCTTAGTTTAGTTTTTTTTGTTTTTTTATTTGTGTGAGCATGTACTGCAATGTTAGTTTAAATATTTCCTGTGGTTTTGAACTCTGATGTCAATGTGAATATACTTTTAGTATTATCTTGTTCTTTTATTGTTTATTATTAAATATATTCAACCTTTCATTTTGAGAGTGTTTCCATATATATTTGGTGAGCCTGTGTGGGCCACTCCTAATAGCCTTGCTCTTGATCAAACTACCATTTTTACTAATATTAATACTACACAGTAAAATGTGACACCGTTTGTCAAGGGTCTTAAAGTAGCTAATAAGTAGTAACTGAAAGCAGTGGTAAATACCTTATAGTCTGGGGAAGAAGGGGGCATAGCTAGTAAACCTGTGCCAGCCTTTCCCAGGTGTGTGTGTGTGTGTGTGTGTGTGTGTGTGTGTGTGTGTGTGTGTGTGTGTGTGTGTGTGTGTGTGTGTGTGTGTGTGTATAGATGCAGTCTGAAACAGCAAATGCTCATATGAGTGAATGTTGTTTTAAATGGAGTTTTCGTGGCCAGCATGTTATATGGGATTGTGGTACAGGGGAGGTAAGGGAATTTGAGCCTACCCCACTATTGTGTGATCTCAGAATTGGTATATATACATATATGAGTCTATCTATATTTATATATATCTATACCTATTTATAACTATATCTATATCTATCTATATCTATCTATCTATATATATATATATATATATATATATATATATATAGTTCCCTATCAGAAGCCTGAAACATTATAAGCCTGAAAATCAAAATCCTGAAACCAAAAGCCTGAAAACTCAAAATCCTGAAAACCCAAAATCCTGAAACTCAAAATCCTGAAAACACAAATAATGCTAATATGCCAATACAAACACACTAATATCTACTGACTGACCTTAACCCTAACCCTAACCCTAAGGTCCGTCACTATCGCACACTCACCTAACCCACGCCCTAACCCTAACTCACTTAAACCGCCCCTAACCCTAATTTTGTCACTATTGCATACATGCCTAACCTGCGCCCTAACCCTAACTCACTTATACCGCCCCTAACCCTAACATAAAACCAACCGCACACTTACCTGAACCCAACGCATGACCCAACACCACAGGGCTAACAATAGCAAAGCCACAATGACGTCAGTATGTCTATTTTGTGTTTTCAGGATTTTGAGTTTCAGGATTTTGGGTTTTCAGGATTTTGAGTTTTCAGGCTTTTGGTTTCAGGATTTTGATTTTCAGGCTTATAGTGTTTCAGGCTTCTGATAGGGAACCATACATATATATATATATATATATATATATATATATATATATATATATATATATGTATCTATATGTGTATCTCACTCGCTTTCTCTCTCTCTCTCTCTATATATATAAATATATATATATATATATATATATATATATATATATATATATATATATATATATAGGGTCCCTATTAGTTCAGTGAAAATTCAGTTCATTGAACAGCATTTTTGGTGAACTTACATTGAACATGCCATTCGGTAAACTGTTCATTCAGAGATCGCGTTACAGTGATGATCAGAAAATTTGCCCTTTCCTCACTGTAGTGCAATCTCAGAGTTGGTATATATAATTAGTGGTGGATGTGGGTTAAAGTGACTTTTCAATGAATTAATACAGATGCATATATTTATATATTAATATATATATATATATAGAGAGAGAGAGAGAGAGATGGAGCGAGAGAGGGGAGAAAGTGTGTGTTTTATTATCAGATCTGTGGTCATAACCAAGTTATGATACACTGTTATGTTATGTTATGTTATATCATGTTATGTTTTATACATAACTGCCAAGTGAGGTTACGCTTGGCATCCATGTCAAGAACACATTATTAAAAATAATGATCAGATCCCCAATCAGAATTCTTAATAGTGGGAAAGAGCATGGAGCTTTACTTATTCCATGTACTGACAGTTACAGGAAAAAAGTGTAAGAGAGTGGGGTGTATTACTATCTTTCAAAGCTGGTAAAGCAATTTAGCACTTTTAAGCAACTGTTTGAATCCCAGGAACTCAAAACTATTGGCACAAGCAAGTCTTTCCCCATTCACTCATGCTGCCAAGCAGTTGCACAGCCTCTAATGTGAGTACAGGGATACAGCTGCCACAATGTTTGCATGCCATCAAGTTCTCGTTGTGGAATGGGTTAGTGGGGAAGGGAAATTGGGTGGGGGCTTTAAGTTTAGGGAGTATAGGGGGAGTTTAGGCTTATGTAGTAATCTGGAGTTGTCTCTCCATTAGGGTTAGGAAGCAAAGGGGCTCAGAGTAGGGTTAGGGAGCAATCAGGAGTTAGCTCAAAGGTAGGGTTGGGGAACAATGGGGAGTTTGCTCAGAGTTAAGGTTAGGGAGTGAAAGGCAATTGTTTTCAGGGTTAAAATCAGGGTTCTGGGACTAGTTAGCTTAGTTATAGAGAACGGGAGTAGAGGTAGTTGGAGTTAGGGTAAACGAGTCACAGCAGGGAAGTGTGTTGTGAGATAATAGTAAGTAAACATGTAGTAGATCTCTTTAAAACCTGCTAGAGGCTTAATTTAGCTGTACTTTCTGTTTATAAGTCCAACAAAGTAAGGTTGTAAAGCTTTTAAAAGTTCTTAATAAATGGAAGAATAAATATCAATACTGCATTTGAAGTCATGGCAAAAATGTCAGTGTGTGAGTTTGATCCACTTTAAGGAGTTGCTCAGAATATCTTCTGGCAAAGCTACAGCAATTCTGGGTAAGAAAGAAAGTTAAGATATCAATTATATAATGACAACTCAAGCTAAAACTAAAATTAAATTAACAAAAAAATGACACTTCACCTCTAATATATGAAATTTCTTCAGAAATAATAAATAAAATAAGAAAGAAACATAAAAATATTCACAAAATGTTTAAAAATATAACCTGACAATATTTGGAAACTGAACTCCTAACGACTATAATCTGTAATGCATTTTCTTTTTCAAGATCTGTAGAAGCCATGAAATATATTGGATGCACTGAGCAAAGTTCAAACAATCTATCCTTTCATCTGCTGATTTATTTTATAGAATGCCATGGAAATCTTTCAGTGTGAAAACAAATTATTGTGCTAAGCTTGCCAAATGTTTAAGAATAAAACACAATATACAGTAGACTGCTTGCAGTCTTGAATGACTGACGTTCCACCCTCCTCACTTGATAAATGCCACTTCATACTTGTGTTCTAGTAGTGCTTGCTAGTTAAAATTATTCACTGCTGTGTGTATACTGTCATTCAGTCAGAACTTTATTTGAAACGCTACCATGTTCTTAATGGAACACTAATAAATCAAAATAGAAATGCTTTCCATGTTTTTGCCTTGAGAAATCTCTGAGGGATAAAATCAATGAAAAGCTTGAAATCACTATAATCTTTATAGAATGAATTTATTTTAATGTTGTAGCTAAACAGATATATTCTGGGAGTGATAGCTTGAAGTGAAACATTTTGCACACAATCTCCTTGGTAAACTGCTAGTACGTATTGATCGAAATGATGCCAAGAATTCTGTTTCTGGAAAAGCATTAACTAAAACTTTTAAGTACAGCTTATTCATTTAAAGAACGTTAATCATCCTTGCCACCATTGCTGAGAAAGAAAATGATACTATGTGTATATACTTGCCTTACCAGCGTGACCTTGCATTGCTTATTGAAGATAGGTGCAGTCCTTTATAGCAGAACAATAGCTAGGTCATTTGGTATCCTAGACATTTTCCCAAACTAGCCCACCCTCAACTGAAAGCTGAAGAGCAGGGATTTTTTTTTCCTGCTGTCCTATAACTGTAACAAGCTGTTTCTAAAACTTTAGTACGTACATTGTAAACTTGCTATAGTTACGTCTGCACGGTGAGCTTGAATGCAATATTGACATTAAGTTACGAAACCATAACATCTTCCTTGCTTCATAAATCAATGTGATACTGCACTCACACCCCATCAGCATCTGTTGATGGTGCCTACCAGTAGCTTGCATCAAGGACAGCTGCTTGCTTCACCTTTCTTTTTTAGCAGCCCTACCTTGTAGAAATTCTGTTGGTAAGTGTTAAAATGGGCAAAGTCAACACCCTCAAAGTGATCTCACAAGAACATCACCCAAACATTGATGGGCATATCCACAGAAACAAATGCTGTACACTCATTCAGCAACTGACTCTTGTACTGTACACAGTCAACAGTCTCAGACTGATCTTACTGTTTTTGCACGTTACATTTGTTTAGGTGATTAAAATGTTTTAACAACTGTAACATTTTTCATACTTTACATGCAACACTAGTGAGTATGTTCGCTTTAATTTCTTAAATTTCTGAAATGCTTGTTTAACTGCGTTGCTTCAGAGATGATCATAGTAAAATATTACAATTCTGAACACATAGGAGATATTCAGAAATATTTGCAGTGCCATGATGAAGTGTTAAATATCAAAGATCTTGTAGCTTGGCACTGCCCTCTACTTTTTCTCTATACTTAGACAGGCATAGTGCCAGTATTCTGAGAAAAGGGCTTCATAATAAATTAGAACAACCAGGTTTCTGGTATCAGTCATACTACTGAATAGTCATAACTTGATCTTACTATGAGCAGTGAGGTAGAGCAACATAACAAAAACAATAAGGAGGTATGCCGGGGTACATACATTGACAAATACAATGAATTGCCTTAAATTGGCAACTCAGGCACTTTACGTATACTGCAGATGGCAGTGCATCATACAAGTGGAGGGTAACTATAAACTATGGTAGGTTGGGGATAAAAAAACTTTTTTGTGGGACAGTAGCTCCTTTTACATTACTGTAGAAGATTAGATGGAGAAGATAATAGAGTTTAAGTGAGAAAGAGCAGGAGCAGGAAAAGTAGTAGACAGACATAAAAATCAAGCATAGATAGGAATGATATCTGCACAACAGTCTAATGCAACAGTGGAAAGGTGCAAATATTCAGACAGAAGGCAACTGGTGATTGTGTGGTTTGGAGAACAATCAGGGTATGAGAGATGACATATAAGGCAGTAGAACACCATGGTGTGGGATAGGATGAGGTACAGCAGTGTCTCTAACCAATGCAGAGGACAGCTTACCCAGACATCAGTCACTTCCATTGGTGATGTCATGAGCAGGTTCTGCCTTTGATTGTCCAATACATGTGTGTGTATATATATATATATATATATATATATATATATATATATACAAATACACACACACACACACACACACACACACACACACACTGCATATTCACACACACACACACACACACACACACACACATGCGTGTATACATTTTGTGTGTGTGTGTGTGTGTGTGTGTGTGTGTGTGTGTGTGTGTGTGTGTGTATATACATATATATATATATATATATATATATATATATATATATTTATTTATATGCATTTTGTTTTATATCACTTACAAGATGCTTGCTATACACAAAACTGCATTTAAAATCAGTCAACATCTTATTCTTGTCCAGTTTTTGGAAAACAATGTTCATGGTAAAACCAGTATGTAAATCTGTTATGTTTTCCACAAGTATACATGCCCAGTCTTTGATAGGATGTGTTTTCTTTCTTTCTTCTTTTTTTTTTTTTTTTGTTAGGTAATTGATAGTGAACAATACCTCTAAGTACTGACACTCATGATGACAAGCATGTCCTTAAAATTGGTGATAAAATCTCAAAACCGTTTATTGTTGCACAACACAATGATAGCAAAGCCTAACTGATGAAAGTTTTGACTTAAGTCTGTGGTTAAGTATCCACTCAAGGAGAGTGTTGAGAAAACACTACGTAGTTCACATGAAGATAATTTACTTCATTCTTGTTCTAAAGCTGTACATAATGTTTAGCAACTCCTCGTCTGACCAAATTCCCACAGCAACAGCTTAATGAAGACACATTTTTTACATTCTTCTCTGCATTGTGCTAAACAAGACAAGCCACGGAAGGCAACACCACACAGTTTGCTGCTCTGTGAACTTAAGTTAGGTTCTTTTGCAAAATGCACATTACCTGTTCCTACCTGGCACTACAAACAGTGCTGCAAAGCAGTTAGCTTTAATTCTGTTATTCGCACGTATACTTGCAACATCATTAATCTAATTACAAATAAGCAATCTCCCCATCCTTTTCAGTAACCACCACTTTAGGAATGCAACTTGTTTGCAGTATGCCTATTCTGTTTAAAACATGTTTCCTGTTTTATTCTAGCTTTTATCAATCATGACATAAACTGTAAGCTACAAGGCTCTGTTTTCATCCTATCAGATCACTCACAACATTTTGTTACCATTAATTGTACAAGTAGTACTTCTTCATTCTTTGATAGGACATTTGACAGCAGATACCCATAAAATGGATTCACTTATTTGCTGATAATTTTTGTGTCTAGCTATACAGCTCTAAAACTGCCTCTGTGGAGCAAGAATTCTGCCCATTGTAAGCAGTCCCAAATGAATAAACTGGGGCAGTAACATTTGTTAGAAGAGTGCTTCATCTTTATTTCCTTTAGACCATCTGTTATTAAAGTACAGAATAAATGCTTTGAGTTGGAAAACCGTTGGTAAGCAATGGTTGCAGACCCTGGGGATTTTCCTTCTACTTCTAGGTTCTCTTAAGAAGATTGCTCCTTCTGAAAAGGATGGTCATATTTCTACAAAAAAAAAAAAACAAAAAAACAAAAAACAGTTAAGTTGGTTAAGTATATTGCTGCAAAATTTGCACGTTATATCAATGCCATTTCTTCTTCTTCATTTATGTCTATCTCAGATCTGTAACCAGGCAAGGGGACCCTCCCACCTCCTTTTATCCTAACAACTTAGTTTTTTTAACATCAGAACTGTAACTGTCCTTAATCTTCCATGACCAGTGAACTCATTAGTCATTATCTAGCCAGATGGGTGATAAGAAAATGTGGCACTTATTTGAGATGCAACAGTTTTGGTCTCATGCACTTTCCTGGCCAGAATTTTTGGCTCCATTCTGTACCTTTTCTCTCTGGGCTATAATCATGTATCATGTTCCAGTTCATCAGTGTTATCAGCTGAATTCTATTTGACATTAATGGCATTTTCAGTGTTGAGAATTATAGTTTTGACATTCTTGATGTTAAGTCATTGACTTCAAGGACTTTCACTTTGTTTTCTTGAGATTCAGTACTTGGACGACAGTAAGGGTCAGTGACTCAGGGTCAGGCTCAGTCTCTGGCCTTAGTGCTCAGTATTCCATCTTTGAGATCAACTTTTTGGTGTTCAGCATTGAGGCCTCTAACCATGACTGAAATGTTGATGACCCTGTCCCTCTCAAAGTGTTGAGGTGGACCCGTTGAGCTTAATACTGAGTTAGATGTTTTAGGTCTCATGGTTGAGATTGACATTTTACTGTATTGATTGTAGCAATGGAACATTTGGTTCCTTGATAACAGTATTTTCAGTCTTGGTACCAGGCGTGTGGCAAATCCTGCTGCCCACAGTGCAGGCATCTCTTCATGAACCTATTCCTTAGACAGCTTAGGCCACTTGATGACAAGCTCTGCTTCATCTCCCTTACTCCTCTTCTTCATCTGGACAGAGGGAGCATAAACCCTTCTCATGATGTCAGTGAATTGTTTGGCATACCATTTTCATCCTCATGAACTCCACCCTTTCTAGGGTGGCACATAGGGTTAAGTGTAATAAAAAGCACATTGACTCCATTGTAGAGTGCCCTACCATATGCACAGATAATGATCAATCAGAAGAATAGTCCAGTACCCCACAATGATCACAAATTCTTGGAAATTCTGGAGTTCATCACTTTCAAGGCTTAATGGCTCTGGGACACCCCTTCAGAATATGAGTGCAACCTGGCAGAGGTCTTCTGTTCCCCTACAGCTTCTTCATAAGTGGCCACTTCTGCAAAGAAATTGATTAGGATGATGCTTTTAAGATGCTTGAGATTTTCAGGTCATAGCCATTTACTCCGCCACCAAGCAGTCATGAACCTTGGACAGATTTGAGTGGTTATTTTCATCCTTCACATTCAGTTTAAGTTCTTTTGTAACATTTTGCTGTCTTCACATCTGATGTTCACAAGGTTTCTCCTTGTTTATCAGGTCTACTTACCTTGACTAGTCTCTCCCATACTATCTCTGACCCATTTTCATGACCGGTCAGAAAATCAAGGCACCTTGAGAAAGCTTTGTACTGTTTCTGAGGAGTATTTTTTCCCTAATGGACCATAACCTGCATGCACTGATCTCATTCTATGAAAAGGCACATAATGAATAACACTGGCATATCATCCACATTTCTGCATGCAATGCGGCTACAGCCCTGTTCCATTGAGCACAACACCCCTGCACATCCCTGGCTCAATGGGCAATCACCTGTGAAGGTGCATCCAAAAGTGTGAGTTCATCCTCTCAGGGTGGACACACCATGCAACCTGCCTGCCCATTCAAGCATCTGGGACACTATTGTAACTTGGGTCACCTGTGCTGTATTCAGAGCTTTGTTCCTCTATACAGTTAGTACTTTATTCCTCTATGCAGCTAGTGCAAGCTGTCCTCACTTTGAATTTGACAAACTGCTTTATTTATAAGGAGATGTTCCAAAAGAAATAGCCACACCAAATGGCCAAGACTCTAGAGAACTTGCCAAGTGCAGGCCAGTTCTGTAGTTATGTATACTTTTCATAGTTCACCGGATATTTTGTGAAGGTTGCAGGTGCCAGCTTTACAATTCATCATCAAGCTAGGCTGTACTTTCTAGCCCTTGCTGAGAACTCGAATGCCTCTTTTATAGTCCTTGAGTTAATCAGAGTAGGATTGGAGAAGTGAGAGGATGGGGGCAACACCCTGTCTAAGGATGGAATTAAGTTAATCTGCCTCCATTTACTAGGATGGATTGCTGCCTGTACAATTTTGGTTACACTGCTCCCAACATAATGACTTTTGAGGTTCTAGTAAGTATTGAAAAGTTCTAAGTTATTTCCAGAATGTGTATGCCAGCATAGACAGAGAATCTCAGTAGAATATGAGGTCATCTTACAGGAGAGTAGTTTCCAGATCTCTGAGGTCTTGCCCTACTGTATCCCTCTGGAGGCAGTCAAGTTTGAATGGCTCTCCATCTGTTAGAGTGTAAGGTCATCATACATGACAGATGGATAAGTGAAATTATATCCAGAGGCTATTCAATTCCCCTTTTGTTCTTTACCAGTCCATAGATCTTTCCATCCCTGACATCCTACCCTGTCAAAAAGCTACAGGGAAAATTCAGGTATAATTCCTGATACCAAAGAGAGATGTCCAGGAGTTGCCTTTGGACCAGTAAGGATGTGGGTTATACTTGAGTTTCTTTTTAGTGCCCAAAAAGAATATGAACCTCAGGCCAACCCTTGATTTGTTCTCACAAATCAACATGTTATGAATTCACCTTTCCAACTGGGCATGGTGCAGTCCATCCTTCCTTTTGTGTCCCAAGGGGATGGGGCATGTTCTCTGGAACTTCAGAATGCATATCTACAAATAATGATCTCAAAGGATCCCAGCGGCTCCTATCCTTCTGCATAGAGACCAGCAATTTTCTTTTCAGAACATTGCCATTTGGTCTGAACACACCCTCCTTGGCATTCATCAAATGCATATCTAAAGTTGCAGCAGTTCTAAGGTTCCAGGGTTTTCCCAAACCTAGACAACTAAATCCAATCACTCCCCATTATGCAGAATCTGATTTTATCTACAGATTTGCTTCTCATTCTTTTTCAGTCTTTAGACATCACAGTCAGCTTTGTGAAATCTCACATGAAGACAACTCAGAACATGTCATTCATAGACTGTACACTGGATATCATCAACTTCAGTGCCTTTCTTAATTAAAAAAATCTTTTTAATCAAATTGACAATGCAGAAAATAATGAAGAACTCATTGTTGATCTCTCTTTGCATTGTATTGATTATTCTGATGGATTCCCAGATATTTATTATTCCTGGAATGAGTCTGCTCATGAAGGTCCTTCAGTAGGCTCACAGTGTGCTGTAGAATCAATTTCAGAATGCTTTTGATGATCCTATAAACATTTCTTTTATCACCAGGACAACAGTGACCTCTGCCCTAGGTTGAGAGGTCATTGTGTGGAGGAAATATTCAAGCCACCTGATTGCCTCAAGAGGCTTCTTTCCATATCAGTATATTGGAGATGAGGGCCATCCTTTTCACCGCACAGATGTTTCAGGACTTAGCTTCTGGTGCAGTCATCAACCACTATGACGGAATGTCAATAGTTTGAAACCAAAATAAGGAGAAAGAACACACTCTACCACCACCCCCTCCACCCTATAGAAAGCCTTGCAAGTTAGGAATTGGGCTTTTGCTTTTCTGACCTTCTTATTGATATAATAGCTTAGGTCAGGCCAGGTTTTTTGCAGATATGCTCATTTAGTGTCTCCTGATACCTCATGAGTAGTCCCTCAGTTTGGTGATGGCCAGAAATCTAATGTGTCTTTGGAGAGACTTTAATGTATCCTGTCTGCAACTCCATCAACTATAAATACAGCAGTTGTTTTTCCTTTACTCTTGTCTTAGGAAAACTCTTAAGGGTCCTCTGTTCCAGAAGTTGCTCCCAAAACTTCCTTAGACTCTTCTCCCCATTTCCCCTTATGCTAATTATTTTAGAGAAGAGCAGACATAGGAAAGCAAAGGTCATTCCATTTGCCTTGTTTTGGCCCTGACAAGTTTTGGCCCATTTATTTTAGTCTCAGTTTTTAGCTAGTTTTGTCCTGTCTGTCTGGCCAGCCTGACACAGACCTTTACTGTCTGAGGTTAACTGCACAATTTCTCTACTTCTGGTGATGGACAGGCATTCCCCAAACACAATGTATGGTGTTCTGGATCTTCATTTCTCATCAATAACTGGGTGCCAGGAAAAAGTATTGCACAGATGAGCTCATTCATTGTTTTGGGCAGATAACTAGACCCTTTCATAGCTCTTCCTTAGAGTCCCTTTACCATTACATTAGTGTGGCTTCACTATGTTGATGATAAGAAACTGAATTTCTCTTCAGTTGTAGTCCTTCTAAAGATGTTATAGTTCCCTCATATTCATCCCCTATCAGGCTTATCATTGAATGTAATGATTCCTTGTCAGGTATGTCTTTAAGCATCTTGTCCAGCTCAAGAGACTTCAAAGATTCTTGACTAAGAAAACAGGAATTAAAGCTCAAAGACAAAGCTTTTTCCCAAAACTTTGGCTTACTATAAAGAGTATTTTCATTCATTTTTGTGTATGTGAATACTCTTTTGTAGAAGATCAAAATTTTTAAAGAAGTAATTATTAAAAATATGTTTTATAATTCCTGGACACCACAGAAGAGTTATCTAAGTATCCTCCCCCGAGCATTACATATTAATTGTCAGGTGCAGGCAGGATGCATTCACTTTATTGAGTGGAAAAATTGGGTAAATTGGAAATGCATTAACAAGTGTAAATTAACTAGTTAACAGCCAGCTGAGTGCCAACTTATAAAATTACCAGTTTGGAAAAATCCTAAGTACCACTTGTTTATTTTTTACCAGGATGTTTATTTAAGCTAAAACTTTGCCATAACGCAAACTGAATCAAATCTAAACATAAGAAGACTATGTAATAAGATGAATCTTCTTAAAATCTCGGTCCAGACATATCAACTAGATTTTATTTTACTTTTGAATCTTCACTGAGCTTCACTTGGCTATCTTCCACATAAATCAAGATACTGGATGGGCAGCCTCAAATTCTGCTATGTCTGTCTTGGGCTGTCTTCAAGGCTGGGGAGACATATTGAATATACTTTATTGGCTAGGTATATAATGATCTGTAGACTGATTGCCTTGTGACCTATGAAGTCACAAGCCTGCTAACACCTATTGATCAATAGCTCACTAATCATTGTGGCTGTCTTTATATGTGATTATTCTTGCCCAAACTTGCTGTTTTAAATTAGTAACTTCAGGTCTAAGCTGTGGAGCCCAGCTTGGGACCCTTTCTATAGGATTAGAGGACTATCCTCTTTACCTATTTAAATTACATCAAACTGTTTGTTGTTTCACTCTATGTGCTTTAACTATCTCCCCAGCCATTCTTGAGAGTTTACTTTGTAGCACTGAATGACTGATCACTGATGCAATCTCATTTTCTCTCTGAGTTTTTGATTAAAACAGTACATGATATTCCTTTACCAATCTTGTCACTGAAAGTTCTCTGCCATTGACAGGTGCATTTTTATAATATAAAGATCATCGTCCAGATTCAGTAAAGCCTACAGTGTCTGGTGCAAAGCGCACAGGGTAGCAAACTATTTTAGATGCAGTAAGCAGCTCTACATGGTGTGTAGAACTGTGCAGAGCTGCACAAACAAGGTTAACACTGTGGCATGCTAGTTACAACATAAGCAGCTGAACTTTATGCTGATCGAGCAATCCAAGATGGAGTACTATTCAACAAGTTATAAAGCAACTGTGTAGACTCAGTGCTGGTTTTCCTTGTGAATTCCAAAACCTTTTTGAGTACAGCCATAAAAAGAAGTCTACACAGAAACAATAAGTGGCTGCTGTTGCTTTAATTCATGTGTATGTGCAACAGGCTGAAGTCTGTGCTGCTGTTGCTGCTAACTGACCATGGCCAAGATGGAGGAAAAGTTTTCAGACCCAGATTACCTTATCACAGTCTACATGAACAATCTACATGATGTGTAAATAGTAGAGCACTACAGGGTGGATAGAGACACACAACAGGAACACTGCAACCTCTGTCGTCCTCAGCTCAGAGCCAGGGCAAACCGAGGAGATCCCAACCCAGTGGAGACAAAGGTATTTGTAACACTAACCATTTTAGCTACATGTACCTTCCAGAGACCAACAGGGGACATGCTAATAGTCTCACAAGCATCAGCATCCAGGATCCGCCATCAGTTCCTGAATGCTATGCTCTAACATGCCAGTGACAACATATATTTCCCTGTACTCCTGAGGACAGTGACAGAAATATGCAGGAGTTCTACGCTGTAGCACACTACTGTCAGTGCCACAGACTGCACACGTGTAGAAATTAAGGCACCACCTACGGAGCAGGGAAAGCTCTACATAAATAGAAAGGGCTCCAACTCTTTAAACTGCCAAGTCATGTGTAATGTCCAGGGAATCATTTTGAATGTGTATGCTGGAAACTCAGCAGTTAGCACAGCTCCCATATCTGGCATAGCTCTCAACTGTATCAGATATTCACTAGGGGAGATGTCCCACAGAGTCATTTACTGAGGGATGCAGGTTATGCACTGGAACCATGGCTGATGACACCCATCAGAAATACACACAGACCTACTGAAGAACGCCTTAATACGGCACATGCTCAAACCAGAAATATCACAGGCCATGTGTTTGGGCTGCTGAAGTTGCAGTTCTAGGACCTAGGTACATCTGGGGGAGCCCTGCAGTATAATCCACGTACATGTACTGAAATTTTCACAGTATGTGCCATGCTACACAACATCATCCTGAGAAAACAGCTTAAGCAGGATCAACAAGGGGAGGAGCACACATCCCATCACCAATGGCAAGTTCACCACAGCCACATGCAGGTGAGAAGTCGGGGGGATAAGCAGCTGCTGTGGGTGTAGGCAGATGCAGGTGTGTTCAATATGCCCTTGCACTGGCTAAGAGGCAATGCACAGCACACTCACTCACCACCTAAGGGGTGAAAACCTTCCTCCTATGCACATACATATAGTAATATTGATGCTAGGCAATGATCACAGTCTTTTCCTACCCATGTAATGGCTGTGTACTGCCAGCATCAGATAGAGTCAGCCCTGAACTAAAACTGTTGTAACTGCTGGATTTATAAGGTAAGTGTTGAGTCTGGAGTGTATTGCATATCCTTGCATATTTTTACTTGGTAATGTAAGCAAGTAAAAGGTGGAAGATTTGTACAGAAATGATCTTAACATGTGACAGCAGAGACGTATTCATCCATTATTAAGTAGTAGGCCTCAGGCATCAAGGATTCACACAACCATACCTCTCAAAAGTATTGCTGGTCACCACATGCTCTCAGTTTAGCACCATACTTTTGTTCTGGAAAATCATTAAAGAGAGAAGTTAGAAAGTAATGAGACATATTTCAGTTTCAGACTTCACAACCCTCACAAGATTAATATCAATCTTCTTCTTCTTCTTTCTCTTCTTCTTCTTCTTCAGCAGATCACCTTGCACATGACTCACAATGTCCTGAATGGCAGGATTGAATGGCAGTGAGAGCCCCGCCTCCCGCGCCCCCACACACCTTCCACACACACACACACACACACCAGCCAATTAGGGTCAATCCCACAATCATCCCACTGCAGGTTGGTGGGAGGATGGAGGAAAACCCGGAGACCGGACCCAAAACCCACCACAGGAGGACATGCAGACTGCGACAGAAGGAAGGCACCCCCAGCCGAGGATCGAACCGGAGAACCTCTTGCTGTGAGGCGGCAATGCTAACCACTGCACCACCGTGGCCGCCCTAA
Organism: Protopterus annectens; assembly: GCF_019279795.1. Classification (NCBI taxonomy): domain Eukaryota; kingdom Metazoa; phylum Chordata; order Ceratodontiformes; family Protopteridae; genus Protopterus; species Protopterus annectens. The sequence continues at coordinate 392,602,470 of NC_056743.1, read as the reverse complement.
GATCAATATCAATACAGATGCAAAAAAGTGTGATGCTATCAAATAAGTTCCGAAGACCAATGTAAGTCAAAGGTAAAATTAACAATTCAACATCACAAATGCCAATATACTAAGCACTAAGTCAGCTATGCACCCTGAGCATCAGACACAAAGCTTATGTATCCCTGAATCAAAAAGATAGCAAACAGGGATATAGCACAGTTATCATCACTTACACAAGGTTTTGTGTGTATGTGTGTGTGGGTTGGGGTGGGGGTGTGGGCAGGAAGCCTTGGCTGACACAAAAGGTTGGTAAGTGTGTGTGAGTAAGAAAGAGAAGCTGTCAGAGAGTCAGATAAAGTAACAAATGGCCAGTGAGACACAATGAGTTTTAAGCTTTACAGCTGAACCATGTAACTGGTGTGTGAGTTTCTGCATGAACACACCAAGTTCTATGCTAGATCTACATCTTGGTATGTCAGACAGGTGTGAGCCACACATGGTAGCAGTGGCAGTTCATTATTGTCGTACCCAACCATGAGAACTGGCTCTGCCAGGAGTTGCACTGGCATGTCCACATCCACAGTCAGATGCACTGCTGCTACCTGAATGTGACTGATGTCTGCTGGATGAGGTCCCTTCATGAAGATGCCAGGACCATGACTCCATGGTCTGCCATGTTTGGGTGTGGACAGCTCAACCACTGATGGAGCAGTGGAAGTACTGCCACTATGAGAGCATGATCAGGCATGGCCACATTGGCTAACATCAGATAATGTGGCTGATCTATGCCCATGAGGATGCCATCCCACTTCCCGCAGATGTTCCATCACAGACATCACCCATTCCAATGTGTCATTCATTTGATCCACTGAATTGCCAGCATAATGAAGGCAGTCACACATGTCAGCATGTGCCACATTTACAACCCTAAGCATGCCTGTGCCTCTATGATGGCCCTAAACATATGTTGAGTGGCATGGGAAGAGACACCAGGATCAGGTGGAGGAAGGACAGCAGGCCTCCTCCGAGTACCCCTAATAACCCTCCTGCGAAGCACCTTGCCCACACTTTGGTTATTGCCAGAGTCAACAGGCACTGAAGCCATAGTAACCGCAGTTCCCTGATTGATTGTCTCACCCTCACCTGTCCAAAATCTGGAGGCTCACTTGAATGAGTAGGTATAGGCCTACTGGCTATGTCCAATGGAATTACAGGGGATGGCTGTATGCCAGCCTCAGTGTCAGATTCAACCTCTGCACCCCCTTCTGTGTCTCTGTTTGGCCACTATCATCATCAGAGTCTGCCAACATCAGGTGGGAGAAGTCCCACACTTCCACTGTCTGCAGCACTTGTGATAATAAGCAACAACCACAGGAAAAAAATAATACCTATACTACTGTACTCCAATATATGCTAGCAAACTAACAGTGGTGCCACTATTCCGGACAATACAGCAATACACATAACAGTCATGACACCAACATCACAAACTAAATATTTCTTTGAAATGTTTATCAGTACTGACATAAAAATATTTGGTTTACCATGTGCAGATGACAGTCTGCTCCCAAAACTGGATAGTCCAGAAAGAAGCTAAGCAAAAGGTAAGGACAACATCCTCACAATTAACAGTAACACAGGGGTTAAAACATGAACTTGTCATCAATACTGACATAAAAATATTTGGCATACCATGTGCAGATGATAGCCTGTTCTTTATGCTGGATAGTCCTGGAAGAAGTTAAGCAAAAGTTTAGGACATCATCACAATTAACAGTAATACAGGGGATAAACCTTTTTGCCCTTTATATGTCCATTAACTATACTTTCAACAAGAACTTGAATGACAAGTCCAACCTAAGCCCCATGTGTAATCAATCAGAATGTGTTGTTAACTATAGCAATCTACAATCCCCCCAACAAATTTCTTGTTAAACAGACCTAACGTACTGATGTAAATATTTTACTATGCAAGAGTACTTAACAATGGAGATAGAAGAATGCTGTAATTAAATCAAAAGGTGCTTCAAAAAGTATTAGTTTAAGGGTGTGCACACTTATGCAACCAGCTTATTGTATGTTTTTTATTTTTTTTAATATTTTTCCCCTAACAGATTTGTTTGTTTTTCAATTGAATTGTATAGGTTATAGGTCACATTAAAGGTGGGAAAAGTTTTGAAATTATTTATTGTGGTCTCATTTTTTATATCACAGAAACCTGGCATTTAGACAGGAGTATCTACACTTTTATATCCACTGTATGCTCAATAAGGGTACTTGGGTTTTTACATGGCTAGGCTTCAAAGCTTGTAAAGGCCCTAGGGCTATTAGCCTAGTAAACTGTTATGAGCCTATGAAGCTATGAACCTATCCATGCCTCCCAACATCTTCTCTCCTACATCCAGTGCTGATGTCATCAACTATAAGTTGTCCTTCAGTCTTGTAAAAGTCAGACCTGTGCCGTGGTGATTACATAAAGTACTGAGCTCTGTAGCCTGTGTACTTAGGTAGGGGTTCTGATCGCACTGCAGTAAACTGAGGAGCTCTGTAGGCTATGTACTTAGGTGGGGATTCTGATCTCACTGCAGTCATCTGAGGTGTGTGTGTGTGTGCACTTGCTTAACATTAGACAAAGAGCCTTTTTACACCACCATGTGGGACACTGTTAAGACCACATCCTCGTAATCAGACACTGTTGATGTCATCACCCGTAAAAGTGTTGTCTGAGATAGTCCAAGTCAAACTTGAGCTGTGGTGATTGCGTTAAATACAGAGTTTTATAGTTGGTGTACTTAGGGATCCTGTTTTCATTGCAGTCATCTGGGTTTGTGTGTGTGTGTGTGTGTGTGTGTGTGTGTGTGTGTGTGTGTGTGTGTGTGTGTGTGTGTGTGTGTATGTACTTACTTGACATTCGAGAGATAGCATTTTACACCAGCATGTGTGACACATTACCATAATCTCCTCAACAGACACTGCTGATGTCATCAGCTGTATCTGATTTGTGGATGTGCATGATTCTCACAAGGGTCAGAGACTGGCCTGGAAGCCAGGCAGAAGTAACCTCATTCTAAGTGATCTAGATTACAGTAACATGGCTTTATTCTATCCTTATACATCATGGTATGGTTTGTAGGCCCTGTGATTTCTTAATGAGAAACCCCAGTGATCTCTGCACCTGCTGCATGTGTCAGATGATGTATATGCAAAAGAGAGCATTATACTCCATTAGTGTTCTGATCAAGTTTGAGTATGGTGCTATAATATAATCCTCAGATCTGAATACAATGGATTGACTTATGATGTGTATAACATAGGTTTTCTATACTAGTGTGGACACTTGGTGGTTGAAGTTCAGTTTGCTATCTGTGTGTGCTCTCACTGCTTGCATCACTGGGTTTCAGCATAGCAGGACCGCTATCAATGCTGTGATTAGCAGGGAATTCCACTTTGCAGAAGGACAAAATAAAGACACATGTTTGCAGTGTGTGGCTTTGTCAACAATCATTTGTCTGTGTTAGCCCCTCCTGTACTATGTTATCATCATAGGTGGAATCAATGATTGCACCTCCATGCAAAAATCAGCAAACGTAGGAAGCCAAAGGCCATATAATTTAGCCTAAACTGTCAAGAAATAGAATCCAAACAATAAAGGGCCAAGCACAGATCCCTGGGATACACTAATGGTGATAGCTCTACTGGTACAGGTTGAGCCACAAACTTTTCACAGTATGTGTTCTGTCAGTGAGCCAATTGGTTGCTCATCTACTGACCTAAGGGTTAATCCTCACAGGGTGAGTTTCTCAATGATATCTGTGTGGGTGTTTGTGTCCAAACCCTAGGCCAGATCAGGATAGCCAATATGCACTGCCTTACCTTCATCTAGGCTTATCACACAGAATCAAAGGGCTGTGACAACATTACAGATGACCTATCAGGTGACTTAGCGCTTACACCTTCCTGACAAGGTTGAATATACACTTCAACACACCCTTCACACAGAATGTTCCCTGTTGAAGACTGTACATCAACATTCATCCATGTGAGTTGGGGGGACAGCACTCAATGGATGCATGTATAGACACACCCTAACTATCCTCATCTATGAGGTAGACCAACATGTCTTCACAGACCTTTTACTACATGGACACTAGTAATATCCCAGCTTTGTGCAACAGACCTGTGTGAGTTGTTAATTTAACATCATGTCTGCTGTATCTTTTAGATGCCCTCAAAGAGGTCATCGAGGGCATGCATGGCAACAACACTATCATCCTTTGAACTTGACAAGCTCATGACATTTGATACAAATTTACACTGAGGTATTCACATAATACTGTCAGATGTGGCTATAAATACTTATATCACCAAGTGGGATGACCAGTGAATCACATACGTGACATTTAAATATGTTGAAATGTGTGAAGTGAACTATATTTCAGGTCCAGTGATCAGATCCATACATCAGGGCTGTCTGCTAGGCTCTTTCCAGTCCAATATTTAAGTCACAGACATCACAAGTGACATACACATCCTGTGTCCAAACAGCTGTCTGAAGGACTACAGATTATGGGCAATCATTGACTCCAAATTCAGTATTACTATAATACAGACAGTAACAACACACATCAAAGATTGCTGCCACAGCCATGACAACATCTGTGTGAAGATGGGGAGATTTGTTACATTAGGAAAACATACACATAACCCAAGTATGATCACACCCTATAATCAGATCAATAGTTATGTGATCTGTGTCCTGGGGTAGATGGTATGTGGAATGGCCACCAGCATGTGGTCACAGTGCTGAATACTCCTTTGTATGTAACACAATTGAGTATTTTAGGACATCCACATCACAGGCCATAATGCCTCCAAAGTTCACAGCCTTCCTCACACCAGTAACTGAGTGTAATGCACCCTTGTTCATATACTTCACTACACATCTTCCAGTGATATTCAGCTGAAGTGTACCACCTTTGCCACAGTGAACTGCTGCACATCTTATTGGCCATACCTAGGTATTCATTTTGTGGCATAAACATTACTGTCTGATGGTGTGGAAACTCCATCAATTGGTTATACCAGATGCATGTGTGATACCTGTTATGGTGATGCACACAATACATACATAGCTGTTTGATAACATTAATGGCATGCATAACATTTTTAACAGTATGGATTTAGATATATATGGGTCTGCTTTGACCCATCAGATTTACACTTTAGCAAAACTTAGTTTCACGAGTCTGGTTTCACAAAAGTGCATTTATCCAAAAATGCACTTTTTCACAAAACTACAGGTCACTGAACAGAATTCCTGGTGCAGTGGTGCATTGGTGCAGGTACAGTTTTCCTTAACTCATGTACGGGAGGGGATGTTGTTGTTGTAGATTACAGTATAGTGAGGTTAAGGGAATATTCCCTTTTCTCAACTGTAGTGCGATCTCGGAGTTAGTATAGTTAGTAGCAAGGGTGTGGGGTGCAGGGGGGTTTGCATTTTTGTTTTATTGTTCGGTTAACTGTTGTTTCGCAAAAGTGCATTTTCAGATAAATGCACTTTGGCAAAACTGAACTCGCAAAAATAAGTTTCACTGAAGTGTAAATTTGATGGGTCAATGTAGACCCATATATATATATATATATATATATATATATATATATATATATATATATATATGTGTGTGTGTGTATAATGCCACATCCAGGTATAGCAGTGCCCCTCCTAACACCTCCAGCAGATGTTACAGTATCAGGATGGTGTGCATAATTAACCTCAGAGTGCAGATATATCATAATATTTGTATATGTGTGTTTGTGCAGAACCCTCTCTGATCACTCTAAATCACATATGTTATGTCAGATACATGGGATTATTGGTGGTATTATTCTGATGTCCATGATTGTGAGTGCTTCTTTTAATGTTGTCCATGAGCCTTTACCTGTGTCCCACTTGCTGGAGACCTCTGCTGAGACTACACTCATATTCAAGCAACTCAGTTTGCACAGCTTCATAATATGCAACCTTGCCCAGTTGTATATATAACATCCCTGATAGATGTCCTCTGCATTGTAGGATACTTATCTCATACAGGTGTCTTTATGTCACACTCTGTAAGAATCACATAATACACACTTTCACTGTGCAGCCCCTACTGTACCATAATGATATGTGATTTGTGTGGCTGCTACAGCCGTCTTCCACTGACATGCCCTCATCTACTGTACATTAGGTTGCTTCAACTGTCCCTCTTTCCCTGTGTTCCTGCTTACAATTCATTTGTGTGTCCCTATTGAATACACACACTTTCCCTGAGTGTTTATTTTATATGGCAGTCCATGCTCCCTTATAGATCATTTACACAACATGAGGACATAATGCCAGGAATGGGATTTCACAATACTCTGCACTGTATACACTGTCCTATACTGTGTTTGGGCCATATACATTTCATACCTCTCTACTGTCCAGATGTTTCCAGTATGTCCACACTTCTGCCTTATATCTTTTGGTCTGTTCCTTATAAAATTTGTGTTTTTCTGCATTATCACTGGGATGACCTCAGCACTGATGCCACTAAATAATTACATACATTTGAATTTCAGACTTCAAATCCTTCAGAAATTGTATCTTAACACAAACATCTTGTTATTCTAGCACATTTTTAATGTGCAAATATGCAGAATCTGTCCTTATTTATGGGTTATTGCCCCCCCCCTTATTTTGGGCTTTATCCAGATTTCTTGCACTACGTGATTGAGAGCTATGGAAACTGGGTCTATATCACTTCAGCAAAGTGACAGTTCAGCGAACATCATTTCATCAGAAATGTTGTTCATCAAAATACGCATACAACCCACTAATTATAAATACCAACTCTGTGATTGCACTACAGTGGGGAAAGGGTAAATTTCCTGATCCTCACTGTACCGCAATTTCAATATGAACAGTTCAACGAAAGGCATGTTCGATGTAAGTGAACCGAAAATGCTGTTCGCTGAACTGAATTTTCACTGAAGTGATATAGACCCTGGAAATTATGTATGTTAAGCCCTGGTGAGCACTGTGACATTCCATGCAAACATGGTAACTGACTGTGATCTGCTGTAAACAGGATTGCTATCCATGTAGCTTTACAAAGATGTCCTTCAAGAATGCAACTGCAGTCATAACATATGAGTTGTCTTGCCTCAGGCAGCCCTCGGTCGGCCGGATTCCAAAGTCTGGGTCCGACGTCGGCTGATGTCGCATTTCTCTCCGACGTCAGAGCGGCTGGAGTACATAAGCATCAGCCGACGCCATTTTCTTCAGTCTTTCTTGCCGCGCGGTGCCCGAAGCAGAAGCAGTTCGCAAGTGCCGGTCGGTCAGCTCCTGTATTCTTCGATTCCGAAGTCATCAAAAAAGCTAAGTACCCCATTGGGGACCCTTTCTTGCCTCAGCCGATGTCAGAAATTACTGAAAAAGTTAACAATTGTCTTTCTTGTGGTAAACAAATACCTCATAAGGATTTCCACTCTTACTGTCTTCCTTGCCTTGGCCCAGACCATGATGTCTCGGCCTGTGTCGCTTGTGCTCGCTTCAATAAGCACACTCTTAGGCGCCGGGCGGAGTTCGCTGAAGATTTTTTCGGCGAAAAATTTGCTTATACAATGCCGTCGGAACTTCCGACATCGCAAACTCCCAAGAAACTAAAAGACCGGGACTGACATCCTCGGCCCGCGTCTACCTCGGACTCCACGCCAAAACCTACCGCGAGTGCTCCGGTTCCCCTGAGACGGTTATTCCACCCCTCCGAACCGAAGACACCGCATTACCGACGACTCCGATTCCGGATACCACTCCGACGCCAGTTATAGATTTTCTTCCGGATACTGAAACTGAGGAAATGCCCGAGACCATTGCTGTAGATAAGGTCACTCCTGCACGTGGAGCTGCCAGGCCTCCTATGGCCATGTCTATTAAGGCCTACACTCGGGCTAAGGCAGCCAGCAAGACCAAGCATCTTACTGCTAAAGCCTTACCTCAGCCTACTCCAGAGACGCAAATCATGACTATGGCTGCAGACTTAATTTCTATGATTAGAGGTTCACAGGCCCATCCTGAGAGAGGATCCCAGCCTCCTTCTTATAAGAGGCCCCGGGTTGAACCCTCTGACCCTATCCCTTCAGATGAAGATTCTGAGGACTCTGTCCACTCCGATGGCCAGGAAGAGCTCTTCCAGACCTATGAGGACTCGGATGCAGAGGATTCCATCCCCTCGGCCTCCCCTCCTGAGGATATTTCTTTTGGGGAAGTTCTGCATACCATGAGGGAACATTTCAAGTGGCAAGGCCAGGAATATTCTGATTCCAGAAAGCCGTTTCAACCTTCCTTAAAAAGCCCCAGCACAGGCCCTTAGCTATTCCTCCTGTGCTTGATGTTTTGGATGATTTATATTCTGACTCCAGTGTTACCCCTGATTCTCTTCCTCCTGCACCAGCCAAGCCAGACAGGTATTGGTAGGGTCCCAGAAACACATTCCCATTTATTCAGGGCCCATACTGTTGATTTGGAAACTATTTCTCAGGGACCTAAAGGTGTTTCAGCTTCCACCTCTAAAAATCCCTTGCCTTCCAACAGGGAAGCTAGGTCATTAGAGAGATGGGGGAAAAAGGTCTACACCTCCACTACTTTATCTATGAGAGCTTTGAATTGCCTTTTTCATATGATACAATATCAGGATTTCCTGTTAGAAGATTTACAGAAAACATTGGCCTCTCCTGATCCTTTAGACAGGAAGTCTTTGCAGGAAGCTGTACATAATTCTCAGCAATTCAGCAATCACTTCCTGCAGTGTAGATATGATGCACTGGAAGCTTAATGTAGGGCAGCTATGACAGGGGCAGTCATTCGTAGACATGCATGGTTAAAAGAACAACCTCTACCAGATCATGTTAAGGCAAAACTTCTGGATGCACCCTTGGAAAAGAACAAGCTTTTTGGTGCTAATGCTAAAGATGTGTTAAAGTCCATCGAGGAAAAAGCAAAATCAGTTCAGACGATTAAAGATTTCCTCCAGGTTCAGCCCCCCAGATTCAGTAAGAATTGGCCTTCAAAAAACTGGTTCTTTCCTAATCCTGAAAAATTTCAAAGGGGTAAAAACAGACGTGGCCGAGGAAGAGGCCAATACAGAGGTCCTTACAGGGGACGACAATGGCAGCCAGCAAACCAAAGAAGTGACACAGGGGTTTCCCCTGCCCCACAGCCACAATCTCAATGACTTTCCTCTACTTCCGCCTACCAAGGAATAAATAGAAGCTCCCAAAATTATCTCTGTTTTCAGACAATTGGCACAGATTGACAAAGGACAAATGGATTTTGGACATTATAGACCAGGGTTACAGGTTCCATTTTCATACCTTACCAAGAAAACAAGGCATGCCAAACCTACCACAAAACCAGAGGGCAGAGGCTATCAAGCAAATTTCTCTGCTGGCTCGGATAAAAGCAATAGAAAGAGTTCCACAACAAGAACAAGGCCAGGGGTTTTACTCAAGACTGTTACTTGTTCCAAGAAAAGAAACTCAATGGAGACCAATACTGGATTTGTCCACATTAAACACCTTTCTCATAGTACCAAAGTTCAAAATGCTGACTCTACAGCAACTCCTTCCCATGCTGGGCAAGGGGTCTTGGCTGATTACTCTGGACCTCAAGGAGGCATACCTGCATGTCCCTATCAGACACAGTTGCAGAAGATACCTCAGATTTCTTGCAGGGCCAGAGCATTATCAATTCTCAGCATTGCCATTTGGCTTATCTACTGCACCCAGAGTATTCACAAAATGCCTGGCTTCAGTAATTGCTCATTGCAGGCTCCAGAGGATCCAAATTTACCCGTACCTGGACGACTGCCTCATACAAGCGGACGAAAAATTGATGTTGACAAAAAACTTGAACTATGTCATACGATTACGTCAGGCTCTGGGATACACAGTCAACTTCCAAAAGTCAAGACTTCAATCATCCCAGCAAATAACCTTCTTAGGAGCCAAATTAGACACAGCCTCTCAAATGGCTTACCTGACAGAAGACAAGCAAGAGAAGTTAACTCATTATTTCAAAGGTTTGGCAAAACTCACCCAGATGACTGCAAGGAGATTCCTACAGGCCCTGGGTTACATGGCATCCTGCATTCTCCTGGTTCCATTAGCAACACTACACATGAGAAAGCTTCAATGGTACCTAAAAAGCCTATGGTCTCAGCACAGCAACAACTTAGAGACAACCATACCGATCATTCCATGCCTACAAAAGGAATTCCTATGGTGGGCCTCGGTAAGCCAGGCAAACACAGGTATGTCATTCAAAAAACCACAGATAACACAGACCATGACCACAGACGCCTCAGACCTTGGATGGGGGGTGCACATGGAAGGCAGATGTATACAAGGACAATGGTCTCCAAACGAAACACATCTGCATATAAACCAAAAGGAAATGCTGGCAGTAATGCATGCCATCGAGGCTTTTCAACAACTTCAGCAAGGCCATTTACTGATACGGACAGACAACACCACTGTGATGTGGTATATAAACAAGCAAGGGGGCACCCATTCTTAACCCCTTTGCAGACTGACAATGAATCTTTGGGAAAATCACTGAGCCTAAACATACAGTTACAATCCCAGTTTGTTCCAGGCAAAGACAATGTGCTGGCGGACAGCCTAAGCAGGAATTTCACAGATCCACACGAGTGGAGGTTACATCCGAAGATCTTCACACAACTCACTTCGACATGGGGCAGGCCAGAAGTAGACCTATTTGCCTCTCACCTCAACCATCATCTACAAAAATTCTGCTCAAGGACATACCATCCACAAGCTTGGAAAATAAATGCTCTCTCATTCTACTGGAACTTCCTAAAAATCTATGCATTCCCACCTCTGCCACTGATGACCTCAGTATTACTAAAGATCAAAGCAGAGACCCAAGGGGATCCTAATAGCTCCAGACTGGCCAAGACAACACTGGTATCCACTACTATGGAGCATATGTCACACCAAGAAGTGGGCCCTTCCCCAATGGCCCCTACTTTTGACTCAACACAACTTCAAAACAGTGCATCCAAACCTTCAGACACTGCAGCTAACAGCCTGGGAGATCCCATGGATAACCTCAATCTATCTCTCTCCAAGGAAGTTCAGCGGATATTAACAGAGGCTCGAAGACCATCCACCAGAAAGGTTTACTTAGCAAAATGGAAGAGATTCAGCATTTGGAATACCAACAAGGGACATGATGCATCATTATTGAATATCCCACTCATCCTGGAATATTTGGCAGATATGCTACAGAATGGACTCTCATATTCTTCCATAAAGATACATGCTTCAGCTATTTCAGCTAGATATAACACTGATCTGCCTGTCTTTTCACATCCTTTGCTAAGGCAATTCCTCAGGGGAATCAAGAACATTAAGCCACCTAGAAAAGCTCCAGTGCCAGCCTGGGACCTCAACTTTGTCCTAGAAAAACTGACTCTACCTCCATTTGAGCCAGCAGCTTCAGTCAACTTACAATTTCTCTCATGGAAGACAGCTTTCCTGTTGGCAATTACCTCAGCAAGAAGGGTTTCGGAACTACATGCCCTAATGGCAATACCACCGTTCATAATCTTTCACAGAGACAGGGTCTCATTAAGGACCAACCCTACTTTTATGCCAAAGGTGGTATCTAGGGTTTCTTTAAATCAAGCTATTCATCTGCCTGCTTTCTTCCCCAATCCTGAGAACAAGGGGGAAAGACTGTTGCATACCTTGGACATTCACAGACAACTTCGATACTACCTGGACAGAACCAAGACCAGTAGGAAGTCTGAACAACTTTTTGTAGCTTACGCCCCTGCAGACCAAGGAAAAGCAATTTCAAAACAGACTATTTCAAATTGGATTGGACATTGCATCAGATTCTGTTATTCCTTTCATGGGAAGACTGTTCCAGCCAATGTCAGACCACATTCCACCAGAGCTACAGCCACCTCTACAGCATTCTTAAGAGGGGTGCCTACAAAGGACATTCTAGAAGCTGCTACATGGAGCTCCGTGCATACATTCTCCAAACACTACAATCTCCCTCTATACTCCAGATCCAGAGCAGGCTTTGCTTCGGCAGTCCTGCAGGGTTTGATTGCCATACCATCTTTTTCCTAGAGCATTCCTCCTCCCCCAGCTAAGCTATGGTATTCTACCAAGGAGGAATTTTGCAGGTGCAAACCGAGCACCGCCCCAACTCCTCCCCTTCAAGGCACCCCCAACTCCACCCCTTCAGCCCTCCCCAAGCACCCACGCAGCCATTCCAGTATCTCATTACTTGGCTATTTCTCCCCAGTTGCCATAAACACTATTCAAAACTCTGTGTGCATACTGTTTTATGCATTACTTCTGCAAGGATTACAGATACTTGGTTTTAATTTTCAACTTTTATTTCAAATTTTAGGGCCTCAGGGCCAATAGCCTAGTAACCTCCTATTTTATAGCACAAACACTGACAGACATTTGCTAAACTTAAACAAAGCAATAGTCTTACAATGAAAACAGACTTAGCATTAAAACTTCTCTACCTTTGAAACTCACATGCACGGAAACAGCATTGAAACCCACATTCAAATAAAATGCATCTGGCCAGTGGCAGGTTAAGGTTACCTTTGGACTGTTTTCAAATCATAGGCCCCTTGCACACATTTCAGAACCATACATAACTGCTTTGATTCACCTTCCTGATTGTATTAATTATAATATACAATAACTGAATTATATCCTTGTTAATATAGCACCACTTAGAGTGTGTTTTATAGTTTTGAACATTTTTCCATTAAGCAATGAAACAAAACATATGAACCAATAATGACAAATTGCCCAATTCAGAACATTTCAACCATAAAGACTACTTAAACGTCTATCATTACAATCTACCAATATCAGTCAATATGCATAATCTCTGCAGAAGTAAAAGTCATCTGAATAATTTCACATTAAAGAGATCTGAAACTAATGGAGAGGTTGTTGCTAGAAAACAGCTTTATATTTCAGTGTTTCATCTACAAATTCAGTGCCTACTGCCCTTAAACAATAAATTGCCTATGTTACATTTAAAAAATGCTAAGCTTGTATATTGCAATAGAAATAAGTGGCAAGCGGAAACACAGGTTCATAGTTACTAGGCATCTCATCCAAAGGAGGACTGCAGCACTCCACCCCTTAAAATACACATGTGGTGGGAGTAGAACCTACAGCCCTCTACATTAAGATGCAAGTATGCTACCTACTGTGCTAATAAGACTGTTTTGAACTTCTACACCACAACAGTGATACCATTTGCTAAACAAAACAGTTGCACATTTTAAGCAGACTTAGCATAAGCAGTAGTAAACGTCTCTTCCCTTGAAGCTCACAATTCCTTGAAAATAAATTCTACCTGCTGACTTTAAATATGGCATTTCACTCTCTCAAACACACACACATACCTCAACCTCTGTGAAAATCTGTATGGTTGAGAGGTATGACACACATACATACCCGACCTCCTTAGAAAGTGGATAGAACAAAATTGTTGCATTAGTATGCATTTTCTGAGGATATGAAGTCTAAAACTCAACTTCAGTCTTCAATGATTTGCCAGAAAAAAGACAATTTTATGAGAAACAATCTGAAAATATGAGGCAAAAATCTGGATAATTGTGAGGTATAAACCCCATACACCTCCCTCCCTCTTACACACACACACCTTTAAACACACACACACACCATAGGCCAGAAGCTGTTAAAGGCTGGGTGAGGGAGACAGGGCACTTAGTGAACTAAAAGGGTAATTTTTATAACTATTTGCTACCACAGCATAGGTTCACTTGGAGGACATTTTAAGCTTTGCCAATTCCCTTTTGGTGCTTGAATTAACGATTTCTGATTGGTCTTAGCTATCCCCATGGCTGATAATTGTATATTAGCCCTAGTGAGAACAACTGTGATCATACCATAGATAATTTGAGGGGCCATGTAAGGGATGCAGCATTTAGGAACTGCCTCTGTCCATTAGTGGCATGGGGGAAACCCTGGAGTACATTTTCTATTACCCATCCTTAGATCCAAGTTGCATTTGAATATGGATGGATGAGCTTTGCTTTATTTTTATGGATAGTCTGTTCCAGCAGTGGTAGTCTGTTATATAGATCCATCTCCCCACAACATTCAGTTTAGATATCTGGACTGAGTATTTCTGATGCCATTTGACTTGTTAATGTTCACTAGGTCCATCTGTATTATGTCAGAGGATGCTTTGTATGCCAGACATGTCACCTCTAAGGACTCTGTAGGATACTGAGTATAATAATAAATCTTTGAGGTAGTCCATGCAAGACCTATTGTTTAGGACTTGTATCCTTTTAGTAAGGTATCTCTGAAGATATTCCAATTGTTGCATGGGGCTGGACAGATACATGCCAAAGTGAGCATTATACAAAATGATTGACATAATGAGAGCTATCTAAAGGGGGACAACAACATCTCTAGATCTAGTCACAATCCATTTGTTTATAAGCTGTGCAATATAGAAAGGCTTTATGATGTTGGGCACATGTTGGTCAAAAGTTAGGTCACTGTACACACAAGTTCCCAAATGCCAAACAATTGGATCAGTTCTCAGAGAGCATTTTCATGATTTTGACACCAGTTATTATTTGGTTAAGTCATTTGGGATTCAATAACTTCTAGCTTGCAGGCATCTCAAACTTAGCTGGCCAAAGCTCTTTGGTATTTCCTTTTACTTTTGAGATGTATATGCCAAACAGAAAGTCTCAGCACCAAACCGGGGACTCCATTGGTGACTGGTCTCTTCCCCTGTTTTGATCTCCTGCATCCTGTGAGCCAAGCTGGCAATGCAGCTGGCGATGTAAGTTTGCCTCTACATTATTCATCTTTTGTACTACACCTGAGTGGGGGATTGTGTCAAAGGCTTGGCCAGGTCAAGGTAATATGGTGTAAACTTTTACCTTCATCCATTGCTTTGATAACAAGTCTCATGTCCCAACACCTTATAAGAGCGGTTCTTGGAATTCATAAATTCCAATGCCCTGGATCAACTAATCCATAGTCCCACCAGGGCTCCAATATCCTAGACCTGGTCATTACCAACATGGGAAATCAATGCTCCATACCTATGGTCACCCCTCGTTAGTCAGGTCTGACCATAAGCTAATCACCCTTAACATCCACATCCCACCCCCAGTAAAGAAACCACCATAAAAACTTCTCCAAAGCCAACTTCATGCTACTCAAGTCAGAAGTGACAAACTTCATAACACCCGCAGACGGAACTGAAAGTTCAACTGCTGAATCCTACACTAAGGCACTGTACGAGCACATCCACTCATGCATGAATCGTGCCATCCCAAATAGAACCAAAATGCTCTCATCCAAAAAGGAAGCCAATCTGGTGGTCCCCTGCCATAAACAAACTTTACAACAAAAGGAAGAACCTTTTGCAGAAAAGAGGAAAATCCCAGGATGCAAAAACTCCTTACTAGCCTCAGTAAGAAACTGAGATGCCTCATAAAATCCTCCAAAGCTAGTTACGAAAATAAAATTGCCAAAGATTCCAAAGACAACCACAAAGCATTCTATAACTATGTCAAGAATCTAAATGGCAATGCTCAGATCTGCTCTGAGCTAAAACAGAATGGCATTAAATATACTGATCCAAAGGATATTGCCAATATCCTGGCAGATCGATTCAGTGCCAACTTCACCCCTCTCACCCCTAAATGGCCCATCTCAATACCGAAGATTGCCAAATTCCAGTAATAACGCCACACAGGTACAAAATGCACTCTCTAAAGCCAAGAATACAGCATCCATGGGACCAGATGACATCCCGGCTGTGTACTACATGAACTACAATATGAACTGGCGCCTCACCTAAGTGTCATGTTTAATCATAGCCTCACCTCAGGTTTCGTGCCCACTGAGTGGCGCAGAGCTTCAGTTATCCCAATCCACAATCCACCTTGGATCCTGGAAACTACCGTCCCATCAGTCTGACAAGCCTTATCTGCAAGGCCATGGAGCGTATTATCATGGAACTTATAAACAAAGACATTGGCAACCTTCAAACACTGGACCCCACCCAGTTTGGGTTTGTGAAGGGCCGATATTGTCTCCTGAACCTGACTGATTTCTTTGAATCAGTCTCCAAAGCCATGGACAAGGGTAAGGTGGTCCACACAGCCTATCTAGACCTTGCCAAGGCCTTTGATACCATCCCCCACTCTGGAATCATAGATAAACTTACTAAGTTGGGCATTAATCCCTATGTCACCCAATGGGTTGCTAAATGGCTTACTGATAGAACCCACACTGTAAAAGTAGCCGACTCCAAATCCAGCTCCAGACAAGTGACAAGTGGAGTACCTCAGGGTTCAGTCCTGGGGCCGCTCTTGTTTGGCATCTACTTCTCTGAAGTACAGGTCAACACTAAGGGACTCTGGCTAACAAAGTTTGCAGATGACTGCAAACTGGGAGCCATTATTGAATCCCAAATGTTGTTGATACTCTACAAAGGGCCTTACAGAAACAGATGCTTGGTGCCAGAGCCATGGGCTCAAGCTCAATGCCAAGAAATGTATTGTTATCCCTTTGGGAAAAACATGTATCCATGAATTACCATATAGGTGGCAGTACACTAAACACAGAAAGTGTGATAAGAGACTTAGGGACACAGGTGGACAGTGGTCTCACCTTCGATAACCACATCGCCACAACAGTCAGGAAATCCTTCTATGTGGCACACCTCATCACGAAGGGCTTTTCATCCAGAAAAAGGAGGTCATTGTCCCACTGTACTCATCCCTCATTAGACCCATTATAGAATACAACGCCCCATTTGGTATGTACCTCTCAAGACATCTGCAACAACTGGAAAGGCCTCAGAAATACCTCACTAAAAGAATCACAGGCCTAAAGCAGATGCCCCACGCTGACCGCCTTAAAAACTCCAGCTATACTCTGTTGCATATCGTCTACTCAGAGGCGATCTCTGCTTAACATACAAGGCCATGTCAAACCCAGAGCTGTTGGACATGCTACACTTAAAGAAATCCCAATCCCTCAGAGCTACACGCTCCAGGGATATAAACCTTGTCATCACAATAAACAAAACATGCTGGAGGGATAGGTTCCTGACCCAGAGACTCCCAGACTCTGGAATAAATTGCCCATACATGTCAAGCAGAGTGCCTCTTTGGACCTCTTCAAGAGGAACCTTGACGATTGGATGGGAGAAAGGAAATTCACCCCAGGGATCACGTCAGTCGCCCTGCTAGACAGGGGTCCAGGAAAGTAAATAATGTGGGAAGAAATAGCCAGGGAATTGTTATGGCTAGGCTTGTATAGGCCCTAGGGCTGATAGCCTAGTACCAACCTATGAACCCCAACCTATGAACCTAAGAGTAAAGCTTAGCATTTTCTCATGATTTTGAGCCTTTCACACTTTCCTCTGGGCTGTTTTCAAAACATATTTTAGGGCCATGCATACATGTATGCATTCCTTGATTCACCTTCTTGATTGTATTAAATTATATTCCTTGTATAATACAGCACAGATTAGACTTGTTAGAGTGCATTTTAAATTTATTGTTTAAACATTTTTCCAGTAGGCAATGAAACAAACATGCATTAACCAATAATGACAAAACTGCCCTATTCAGAACATTTCCATGATAACAGTCTACTTCCACACACAACTGCATTTTAAATTTATTGTTTGAAAATTTTTCCAGTAGGCAATGAAGCAAAATGCATGCACCAGTAATGACAAAACTGCCCTAGTCAGAACATTTTCATGATAACAGTCTACTTCCACACACAATATATAAATACAGAATCACAGTAGTGTAAGCCATAGGCATGTTGGCTACAGTAACCTTTGTGAGATACTTTGCAGGTGTGGGTATGTCTGTCTAAGAGCAGCTTACTGTGAAAAAATCAGTACTTAAAATGGCAAGAGCTCTGTATCATATACAGCAAAGCAGCAGTCAATCCCTGCACACTGACATATAAAATAAGCTCTTACTAATCAAAAATATTTCAGTAAATTCTCAGCTCCTACCTGCATTATGCATGCAATGAAAATTTTGCCAGTCTGGAAAAGGTGGGGTCTACAACCTTGAATCTTGGGGTACTATAAGTAATTATAGCCTGCTTTAAAAGGAGCAGTCAAAATGTTTCACCTTTTTTATTCAAGAAATTTGGGCAAAGCCAAAAACAATGGACAGAGTCCCAAAAAAGGAACAAATTTTAAACATTATTTTTTATTTGTAAACCAGGTAAGCCTACTGAAAAAGGTAAGGAAAAATACCTGCCCCAAAAAAATGAAATGAGCAGCTGCAACTGTCCCAATACACCTTGCATTGGTGTGCTGTGTTTTCATAAGTGGTGTGCATGTTAAAAGAAAAAGCACTTGTTTAAAGGGGGAAAAAAGTTAAAAGAAAAACAGTTTGTGGAGCAAACAGCAGTAGGTATCCAACTTCTTTAACCGGGCAGCATATGGCATCTGTTTGAGCCCTTTGATCCTCTTATGAGGTACTTTTGAGGTCTTTCCAGTTGCTGCAGGTGTCTGGTAAGGTACATCCCAAAGGCATTGTACTCAATTATGGGCCTGATGAATGCAGAATAATAATAGAAATGATACCATTCATTCCACTTGGCAGCATTTTTCTTTCATGTACCAAACATAGAATGAATAGTGAGTTTTGTAGGAGGTTGAAAAGACATGATTAACCTCAAGTCTTTTCATGAGACTGCATTTAAGTTATTGTATTTTTACACAACCTCACATTCTTTCAACATCTCAGTAAGCCTCAAAAAAGAGCATCACAGAAAAGAATGACATGTGTATTTGTTACTCATTCCACTATAGAACACTGGTGGCAGTGAAACACATGCAGGGTCTTATCTTATTATTTTAAATCCAACAGCAGCTATAAAAATACAACTTTGAGAAGCACGCAAATACTTAAAATGCAGCTTTGTTTAGTTTACCTAAATACCAGAAGGCTGTGTAGTGGAATAACTACTCAAGGGAAGGAAATCTAATTTTAAATCCTCAGACTCTAGCACTAATAGAAACATGATTCAAGTAATACTCTATGGACTTGAAAGGTGCAAGGAAGAATAAAAGTAAAACCAGCTTAAGATTCACCAGCTCCTTTATCTGATTTATTTTTATACTCTGCAAATAAATGACAGGAACTCCCATTTATGCCAAAAGTATATTTTGATCCCAGTGCATAGACGTTAAGAAAGTATATCTGTGTACCTTATATCTTTTGAAACATCACACATGAGCCCACACAGGATGCCATTTACTAATGTCTACCATTCTGTAGTTTGAAGAACATGCTGATTGTGATATTGTCAGACTCAATAATTTTAGTACTCCTTGGGAACCAATAGAGTTAAATGTTTTGACCAAGCATTTGGTTACTTTCAAGTCATTCAGACCCAGGCTGAGTCTGGAAGTCTAACAGGCACTGGGGTACATGACAGAATTTAATTAAATGCGCCCTATCCATTCTCCTCTCACAGACACAGACCTTAACTAGAAAAATAATTATTTACCACCATATATGATTTAGAAGCATGCCTCAAATGGGCATGAACCCACAAGAGTATGTACATGTGCACACACACAAGCTCACACTACTCTAATTCACTGCTTACAAGAATTAAAAAAAACACTTTTAGACACCAGCTCATAGAAGTTATTGAGTGTAAGCTCTAGTCTATTAAATGGTACTTCCTAAAGTGTCTTCCTTCTGTAGATCTATCAGTCAAAATATTCAACTGAACTGTTAACATTGTTGACTAACCAAATCCTTCAAATAGACATAAAACAAAGGACAAAATACATTTCTGAACAACATTGGCTCTGTTGTAAGGTAATAAAAATAGGTCTGCAGTTTGAAAGTTTGCAAAAGTAAGGGCTGTGAAAACCCAAAAGATGACCAAACATGGTGAGGGGCAGAATAAAACTCAACTATACAGAGAAAAGAACTAGCACTAAATGACCAGACTGCCCAAAAGACCCATACAAAGATATGAATAAAACTCAACTATACAGACAAAAGAGCTAGCACTAAATGACCAGACTCCCAAAAGACCCATACAAAAGATTTATATAACTATTGTCAAGATCTCATTAGACCTGCTACACAAAATTGCAATATAAAATGATTAAACAGTCCCTTCAACTCCTCTAAATCTGGAGTATAATAAAAGACATGACAACAAAAACATACAGTGCATGCAAACCCTTCTTTGTGAAAACCCACAATAATATTGTCAGTATATTCTTACCTGTATGTATCTTTTCAAATGTCTACCAACACATAACTTACAATTGCTGTCTAAGAACCTGTATGGCACATTGGCACCCTCTCTTTTTAGGTAACTAAGGTAATAAACAAATACAAATATAAATCTCACTCTTTCTAGTATGTATGTTCACACACACACACACACACGCCAGCTTACTCACTCTGAAAAGCGCCCAGATTCCACAGCACACCTGTTTCCACTCCACTCCATCTTCAGTCAGTCCTAAAAAGAAAAAGACCATCAGCAGAAACTGCTTCTAAAACCATCCGTTCAGTTCCATGATGATGTCAGCATACGTTTCCACCCATAGTCCACGCTAGAGTCTGGAATTCAAATTCGATATAGAAACAGGTTGCAAACACCTGTTGCGTCTGTCGCGATGGGACAGGATGCAAAGGGCTCTTAAGGAGGAACGCTTAAGGAGGAACGCCTGCCCTTTAAAAAAAAATTTTTTTTTTTTTGAAAATGAAACTAATCCCAATTAGCGATTCCAGGGGTGCAAGTGCACCCTTGTATTCTACCCATATGTTATGACTGCAGTTGCATTCTTGAAGGACATAGTACAGTTTTGTACCTACCATAAATGTAGATGTCCGATAGATATGTAACTGCAGTCGGATTTTCCCTCCCTCCATACCCCTCTATGCCTAGGGTCCACTCCTATCCCTGTTTCTCTTAGCTGGGGATATCTGTTATGGTGTATCTGTTTATTGCTTATTTATTTGTCTGGAATCCTGTTTTTCTCTTCCAATTTGATTACAGCCTTCCTTGGAGGGCACCTAGCATCTGGGGCAAGAAACACTGAAGAAAATGGCTGATGCTTATGTACTCCAGCCACTCTGACGTCGGAGAGAAATGCGACATCAGCCGACGGACCCAGACTTTGGAACTGACCGAGGGCTGCCTGAGGCAGGACAACCCATATGTTATGACTGCAGTTGCATATCTATCGGACATCTACATTTATGGTAGGTACAAAACTGTACTTTTCCTGCCCAGCAACACTATTGCCAGCCACAAAACCCCACTTATTTATATTTAATCACTATGCGTGGCATGAATATGTAATTAGGACTGCTGCTCGCCCTGCATCACTGTGCACACATCTAAACTCAGTGTAGGCTTTAAGGGAATCATACACAGAGTTTACTGAATCACAGTGCATATCTATTTGAATGAGTGACAGCTGTCTTTCTCATAAGAAGATTCTTCAGCAGACCTAAACAACACTCATTCTCTATAACAAGAAGGCATCTGACTTCCAGCACAAATCTGAACCTTTGTGAGGCTATCCTTTGCTGACTGATTCAAGGTCATATTTCATAATAATGTCATTACAGCATTCCTGAACCTTAGTATAGTCAGAAAATACCAGCATCATACCATTAACCAATATGGCCTTTTTTAAATTGCTCATCACTCCCAGACCTGTCTTCTAACTCACTGAGGTTGTGGAATTTACTTAATATGCTTGTGTGTACTCAACCCTTTGACTCTTAACTCTTAACAAGATAATCAATAAATGTCAGAGTGAAGCATAAATTCTATAGAGAGCCTAGTTCTTTCAGTATTATGTTGTCAGTATCAATAATCATTCTGTACAGTGTAGAAACAAGTCTTTGACTCAGCCAATCAGGAAGTATTTATGTCACAATCAATGTCACTGAGCTTTGGTGAAGTCATAATAGGGTGGCACACACAGTAAGAACTACCAACGTGAATCTATTCAGCTTGCTGTCAGAGTTTATAAAAGCTGCTGTGGGTGTATCACAAGACTTTGGTTTTGGTTCTTTATTATTCTCACTGTTTCTCTCTCACATTTTTGTGTGGCTTCAGAATAAAGTATTCTATCAAGTAAGATATTTGATAGTTATCACCTACGTTCTCTTAAGGGTCTGTGTTATCTCTGCAGCACTCTGATTACAGATGATTTACTCCTGTTTGAAAACCTGTTGTGAGACATCAAACTCACTATCAAGGGATATTGCAGATATTCAGAACTGGCTCAGCAGTAAAAGGCTAGTGGACAATATAGTCAGAACTAATACTGTGATCCTTAGTGGTCACCGAAGCATCAGTGTCATGTCTTTTATTCTCTTAGGTCATGCTGGTCAACTGATGCATCATTCTGATATGTATATAAATATGGGGAAGTATGGTCTGATCCCAATGTCTCGTTTTGATATCATACCAGATGGTTAATGCTAAAGCTAATGGGTCATAAAAAGATTTTTTTTATGGTAAAATAAAAAACATTTTTATCCCAGAGATTCACCTTACCTTTGGTAAAGGGTCTTGTCCCCAATTTTGAGTTGGGTCTTTCCTTCTTATCTCTTAAAAGTATCATTCATACATTGAAACTTTAAACTGACCTCAGTTGTATTGCTATGTGCATTGTTTATGTTTCTTCCCACAGAGCACCACTGAATCTGACATATGAGAGCTTCTTATCACTGCGTCACTGAATGAAATTGCATATTGACTGCTCCGTATGTGGACTGAAATTCTTAAGGACTGAATACTGCCCTCCACATTGAACAACATTAAATGTCACTTATTCACATAAGTCAAATAGACTGCATACTTGTGGAAAACAGACTTTAGCTCTCAGTACAAGCTGCAATAAATTGGAAAATCCTTCACCAAACTAGCTCACAAATCTAGATTAACTTTTTAGTCAGTCTCAGAACATCACTGAGAATACAGTCTTCAGGAATAAGTTATGTATACATTAGGGCAAAGGCAGAAGAATTCTTATGTCTGAGACAATGAACACTTGTGCTGGTCCTGGGTTCCTTTTTCAGAACATTCAGAACGCATACATCTCTCTCTCCCTCTCTCTCTTTCTATGTATATATATATATATATATATATATATATATATATATATATATATATATATAGTTATATCTGTCTATCTATTTATCTACACACACACACACACACACACACACACACACACACACACACACACACACACACACACACACACACACACACACACACACAGACACATGCACACACACACACACACACACACACACACACACACACGCAGACACATACACACACACACACACACACACACACACACACAGACACATGCACACACACACACACACACACACACACACACACACACATGCAGACACATGCACACACACACACACACACACACACACACACACACACACACACACACAAATATTTGTTTTAGAAAGAATGGCAGTATTGTTTTAATCTGACTGTTCATCTCTTCAATAGTCTGTATTCCAGTGTTGCATTCTGAATTTTTCCTTCTGCATTTAGTATTTTGCAATCTTTGTAATTTACCTGTAACTTGGCTAGTAACTTAAAATGGCCAATTGATCAGTTCATTTAATTTACGTAACTAAACAGAAGTGTAGTGTAGATTTGTATAAGTGTATATCAGCTTTTAGAATGCAGACTTCTCCCCATCAAAGATTTGCCCCTTTCTCTACAAGTAGGTCACTTTTCTGGTCAGTAAACATTTTCACTGCTGAAAAAAAAGTTCCTGAAATAGCATGCTTAAAAAAAGCAAACCAGGTTGGGCACCTATATATTGTGAAAACAATCAAGTCCATTACAAAATTAGTCACATAAAACTTGATAAACATTTTGGAGCTCTTTTAGCATTTAATTTCTAGCATATCTCATTGCTGTTGATAATGTTTTTGTTGTTTAATCATTTAGTCAAATCTGATTGGATTTAACGAATGATATTCGTGTCACAAGCCTGTCTATCGAGAACTGCTTCTTTATATCCCATTGTAATAAGTACATACAGCCTCACAAAAGTGTGCATACTGTGGTATACAGTGCAGTGTGCTTGGCTACACCTTTGAAAATTAAAGCATACTAAATTTGAACTGGGCAATGCCATTATGAAAGATAGGGACTGAGAATCATGTGCCATCTCTCATCTTACTTTTCAATCCTTGTACATCCCTCCTTTGTCCACATGAGAGCATAACAGGAAATGTTTCATCTGAATGTGTGACAGTTCTCCATGGACCTCAGTTTTGGCTGTAGATAATATTCAAAATCTACCCAGGATATTAAATTTTTAACCTCTAAAATCACCTTTATCTAGGGCAGTTATATACAACAACCTACAAAAACCATTTAAACGCTCTAAGCAGGGAGGCAAGCCCCCCTGCACCCCCCAAATGGGGGGCTGCACCTACCACACACCCCCGCTACTTAAATATTCCAACTCCAAGAACGCGCTGCAGTGCAGAAAAGGGAAATCTTCCCTTTCCTTGCTGTACGGGGATGTCCGTTAAAACATTTGAAGTTTCAAGACTTCGATTATATGGTGTCGACCATATCAGATTCGAAGTTTTGAAACTTCGATCTTCTGATATAGACCCTATAATATGAGGTACAGCTTAGGAAAGACACCATAAAGATTAGAACTTTTATAAATCACCAATCACAAATCCTGTTTAAACCGTTGTTTGGTATAGTAACATAAGTGTGCAAATATATTGTTACATGATCCTCAGGTGCCTTGTTTGCCACAATGCTCTAAGAAATGTATTCTCATTGATAAACTGTCAGACATTAAGCTTCTTCAATGTTAAAATCGCTCAACAAATACAATGCCTTCCAGCATGGATTTATCTTCTGATGTTTTCAGATATGTTGGCTAAAGTAGTGTCCATTTGTAGTGCAAAATGTGCTAAGTAAAAGCAAATGTACCTCAATGAAATTTCAAGAGTAGCATTACTAAAGCTGCTGAACATTTTACTGAGTTAAAATATGTGTTGTGTTGTACATGACTTAAATGTAAATACAATTGCATCTCCAAACCTTAAGGATAAACTTTGTGGTATTAACCTAGTTAGAGATCTGTCTCCTTAACAGGAAATTCTAAATGTGCCTTTCCTTCTGCCTTCCAGCTCTATCATTTTAGATTGTTAAAAGGTAATTGTTTTAATTATATGATTCATCTAAGACTGGTCATTTGACGAAACACTGCACACTGTTTATAGCAATAATGAAGTAATCATGTCTCCTACTAGATATAACAATGCTGGGAGTCATGTCTTCATAGGAACCCAGAGAAACTGTTTTCCTTTGTGAATTGTTTTCTGGCTTCTTCTTTTCCAGACGTATCACTCTTGATTTAAAACCTCAAACTTTTGTTGAGAAATCCTGCTTAAAAAATTACTGCGTTCTCTTGCAGATGAAAATTCCACAACTGCAGTTTTTACTTTTTTAATTTATGCCTGCATTTAATTAGAAATATTTTCTTATTGCCATGCCTTATTAGACAGTTTTAGTTTATATTATGGACTGGGAGTCTGGCTATATGTTTCATCATGCATTTGTCTAAGAACAAGGCTTACTATGAAATATCATGTGGTGAACATGATATTTTAAAAAGAGCTTCAGAAACTGTAAAGTGAAAATATCTAGAATAGTTTAGTTTGTATAATAAAAAAGGGATGAAAAAATGCAGTGTTTTCCACTATTCATTAGACCATGCACAGGCTGTGGTCTGTGACTACATTATGCCAAGTCACATTATATTTGCTCGATGGCAGTGAGAAACTGTATATGTTTATCATGCCTGCTAGTTAATGTATTTCACAGTCTACTTTTCTTCTACCCGTGAACTTTAAAATAGGTCCTGTCTGCATAGCATACCTCTGGAAACTGAAGTCATATTTCTGGAGCCATCACTTTTCTTAACATAAGACTATGTGCTTTGCATCACAAGGAAGACTGACATTTGTATATGTTCACATATTTCCATTACTGGAATGTGGATATTTCCTCTGTACAAGAATTCATTGTATTTGTTATATGCGGTTACACTTCCTGAAGTACAATGATTTTTAATAATTCCTGTCTCACAGGTAGATACCTTTAGACCACAGTTATTAAAGCAGAGCACATGGATATGGCATAATAATGCAGCACCCTTGTTGCAGAGCCATTCTTTCCCTAGCTTTACCTGGTGACTGTTTTTGTTTTTGAAATGGTGCATTTAGCTCATTGACAAAAGTAGGTTGGAACAATGCTCTGCCCTTTACATCTCTTGCAGATGAAATAAACAATGAGAAAATTATTCTTAAGTATGCTTTTTTAAATAAAATAAAATAAAAATTACATACAATGAGGGTAATGTAAATGCATGGCATAGAATTGGATTAGGTAAAATTACATTACATTAGTATTTTCTGCTCTGCAACCACCTGCTTGTCCTGTTGCATACATTAAACTGCATCATTAACAATGCAGCAGATGTAACATTTCCAACCTCAGTCTGTAACTCATAATGTAATATCTCTGCTGCTTGATCCCTGTTTCCTTTCTGCATGACTATCTGCCAGTAGTATCTCTCTCCCCGACCCCAATTCTCCTGATTATCCAACATTGACAAATAAATGTATAGTTCCTACCAGTTTAGTTGCCTCTCCTTCCTTGTAAGAAGGCTCTGCAAACAGACTTAACATAAAATCCGCACCCCCACGTATCTAGTGCCTAAAACTGAGGCTCCAGATTATTCCTTCAGATTTTAAAACATTTTTATAGGTTACATTTTTGTGAGCCCCCCCCCACCCAGTTTTCATAAATATACCCCAAAATCACTGCCACTAAAAGTGCAATGTCTTATAACTCTTTGCATCTCTCTAAACTCTTGCAGCATGATCATTCTGTCATTGGTTAGTGAATAACATTCAATGTTGTTCTTCTTTCGACTTTTCCCAGTTAGGGGTCGCCACAGTGGAACTCCAGTCCGCTAATGATTGGCAGTAGATTTTTATGGTGCCGAGGTGGCAGCTCGACACCCAACCTTCAACAAAGGCATGCCCATTTATGCATGTCTTTTGAATGCCACTTGACCGGGGTAGGGCATGCAGACTCCACACAGAAGGTGCTCCAGGTGAGAATCAAATGGAAGAACCTCTTGCTGTGAGGCGACAACGCTACCGCTGCACTACCACGGCCATGGTGTCTATAAAATGATGTGTCATTGGTTAGGCATTTATTTACATATTTATTTCTACCAAGGGAATTAAGCTGGTTAAATGGCTACAAAATACATTATTTAGGGATCATTCTCTGACTCTCTCTGATCCCCTGGGAACAGGAACCACAACATCTGGATTGCTCAGTACTACACCGGTTATGAGTAGCTAGTTTAATCTATGCCACACACTTTAATTTTATTTATTTCTTAACATTCATTCACCGAGAAAATCTGAGTGGGCAGAAGAGCCAGTTTTTAGTGGAGCCCAGGGAGAGGAGCTCCATGAATACAAATATCCATGCATACACAAGATTTAAAACATATAGATAAAAAAACACAGTACAAACACATACATATTCAGGTACTGTAAATACGAAAACAGGACATTACATGTTAGGGATCTTCATTGAAATGCAAGTTATACATATATAATCGAGAACATGCATTGAAGTACAAGTAACATGAATTTGAATGAGTAGAGGTGTAATTAGAGAAAACGATCATCGCACAGGCATGCAATTTAGATAGTTAAGGAGTTATAATTTAGTTAGGTAAGGAGCTCTTGTGTTGTGTAGACCAAGAGCAAAGCCAATACATAGACTAGAATTTCTTTTGAGTGTTGTTGTAAAGACATGTGGGATTGTTATACATCTAATGGATAATGAAATATAATTTCAGGTTTTGCCCAAAGAGCTGGATTACAGCCTAAGTCCAGTCTGTTAGAAAGGAGCTGTTTACCATTAGCTTGGTCCAGTCTATTAGGCTGTATAGAATAGTACTCAGAGCAGGGTATCTATAAGCTCTGGAAGTGTATAGGACTTCACAGACCTTTTTCAGCCACAACCAAGTCACAAAGGCAAGGGCAAATGCAATGAATAAGACATGTAATAGTAGCAAATCGGTCATATTTTTGGAAGGTATGACAAATCAAAGTATGCTGAAAAACCTATGCAGACAGAGGGATGACATTCCAAGTCCAGCCAGACAACTATTAGAGCTCAAGACTGTACTCCAGACCATTGAGACAGAGATATTAACCACTGACACTCCACACTGACCTCAAGATCCATGAGACAGAGATATTAACCAAAGACCCAACAAGCTGACTGCCAGACAAATGGGACAGAGAGCTTAACCACTGACCCACCATTCTGACCTCCAGACCCATGAGACACTAGATCTTTACCACTGACCCAACATGTTGCCCTGTTCTTTACTTTTTAAGTTCTGTAATAGTGAGCTGTTTATTCAACTTCCTTGCGCCCCGCCCGACTCATATGTCACAAGTTTAAAGGTAAGAATTTTATATCATGTATCCAGCTGAAAGTAGACACGTCATCTCATATAAAGTGTAATATACTAAGATTTCAAACATTTAATTAAGTCTCCTGCTGTGGATGTCACATCACAGCAGAATGAGAATATAGTAAGTACAGAAAATGTGCACGTTATGAGTCCTGGTTATTTTATATGCAATTTACCTATATATGTTTACTGCATATGTTTACCAAGCAGACTGGTTGTCTTAGTAAGCCTATGTCATTTTTTACTGGTACAATCTGAGGTCATATTCATACTAAGCGTCATTGTTACAGCATACCAGGGAACAGGTGTTTTTTTTTCCTTGCACTTGGAGGCAAAACTTACTTTGTAGTAAGCATGTTTTTGCAAGTAAATATGTATTGGTTAGCATGCATTTCTCTTTCTCATAGGTTAGTACTAGGCTAACTTCCCATGTGGGCCATTTTAAGCCTAGCTAATTGCCCCATGTGAGAATCAAACCTTGCACCTTGTGTCTGTAAGATAAACACCTTAACCACTATGCCATCCTCCCAAAAATAGATAGGACTTGCCAAGGATTTAAACCTGGGACCTCTCACACCCTAAGCAAGGCTCATACCCCTAGACCAACAACATTTTACTACATGAGTTGCATCATGTTCTGGCTGGCTGATATAACTGTATTGTACATTACTGTTAACTTTCTTTGTAGCTGTATAAATAGTTCAGGTTTAAAAAGTATCTTTGAAAATATGCTTATAGTACTGCTTGTCTGAGTTTTTCACACAGAAAGTGTTATAGTTCAACATTGTTGGACAATCTTTATCTACCTGGCAGGTATCACTTATGTCCCACAAATATACCAACATATCAAATGTGTGGAATTGTTAATTTTACGTTATTAATCCAGCTAGCAGTCCAGACCTTTTTATCCTGTCAGCTGATGTACACAGCCTTTCCAGTAATTATTGTACTATAATGATCCCTGAGTAGATGCTGCAAGATTACTGTCATCTTTTTTCAACATGAATGGTGACAAATATTTAACAATACTACCTTACTACCTTGAAGAAGCTTAGTAAATACTCTGCTCCACTGCACAGTTTGAATCTGCTTGCCACAAACTTTAGTATTTTACACTTTTTCAGAGCATGTGCAAAGATTTTGTTTTCCATTTACTGCATTGTCATAGGATCACAGCATTGCCAATATGCATTTAGGAGAGGTTTATTATTATTTCCTCTTTATACAATTCAGTAGCTTGTAGAGGCACGCTTGTTCGTATGGCTACAGCTCTAGAAAACAATTTTAAATTATTCCTTTGAGGAAACGTGTCACACATGCCTGGAAATGAAGTCCCTGTACAGTACTACAAAGTCAGAAATTATCTTGTGCTGCAAAAATTTTCCTATGATTGTGTTGAGGCATTTCCTGTTCCAGACATGTCTGCAGTTCATAGGCCCAGACTTGGCTCATTTTCCATGGCTCTGTATTACAATGCTGGCTGCCACAGTAAGTTTGTGAACCTCAGTACTAGATAACAACATCAGTAGCATTAATTGATGATGCCTGCAGTAGATATATCAGCAGAAAAAGTGGTGTAAATATATGGCAATAGCAACCACCACTGCATAAAACCAAATTCATATGATTTTGAGTGCTGTACACTGCCCACACTTAACCACTATAGACATGAGAAATTCCTCACAAAACAATTATTGTTATACAAGGAAGTGCCCTTATGAAAAATTACAAAACACCGATTAATAGAATATATTGGAAGTACAAGTGAGGCAGGATGAATTAAGAAAATATAAAATAAGAAAAAAGAATGTACAGGAGACAGGATCAAAGTACATATTTCCTTTGTAAAACCAGCTGAGATGTTCCCATGGCACATGTAACAATTTTAAAGTACCTGGTTTTGCTGTCCTTTGTGGAGCTCTGATTGTATATATGCCTCTGTATAGAAATTATTTTGTCATTTGTTGTATTTGTACTGTTATGTTATGGAGCTTTTCTCCCTGGGCCTCCGCTGTAAATGGACCTTGTTCCAGTCAGACTTTCCCAGTAAACAAATGTAAAATAAAATAGATAAATAAGTGAATGTTAGCAGGTTTCAGAAAATGGATTATGGCAGCTGCATGCTGAGGTCTGAAAGATTAAATGCTGGTAACAAAAAGTTAAAAGCCTCAGAATCCCAAACATAAACTGTCAAGTATTTTGGTGTCTACCCCATTCCCCTTATGTTGTTATAGTTCAAGTCACACCTATAGTGTTTCATGAATGATAAAAGATTTTGGAGAAACAAACATTTTGTTTTAAGATGCTGAAATCTGTCTTTTCAATATGTCAAGCTGTAATTTTTTTTCTACCGAATATAAAAAGGTCCTTCTGTCATGTGGAGTAGTCATTGGATTCCACACCTTGCACATTACACTACCATTCATCCTATCTAAGCACCTGACAACACGGCCTGGACAAGCACAGCTGCCATAGCACCATCGGGACCAGCAGACTGCATCATGTGACTGAATGTCAACATTTCACAACAAGCATACATTCTGCTATTGAACTGTGACTCAGCAGTTCTTTACAATAATCTCCAGGAAATGTTTATCATTGTGTACCTAGATTCTTAGATTTCTCAGTTCTTTGCTACTTGCTGTTATTCATACTGACACAATATGATTCCCCCACCTGTTAGTATTTGCAGGCATGGGATCAACACACATCTGCAGTGTTCTCTCTCACCATCAGGCCTGTTCAGAACTCATATTTCTATGAAAGAATAGCACTGCTTGACAGAAGAGTTCTAAAAATGCAATATAACAGTTATGTCACCAATATGATGAAACTGCATTTACAAGAGATTTTGTCAGTAAAAGTGATTAAAGTGTGCACAAAGGGCGGCTCGCATGGTATAAAATCATTACTAGATAAACGTTTTTGAAGGGTGAGCTCTCTTTCACCTAAAATGATTATTTGCAGGAATCTGCATCCGTAAACCCATGATGCCCCCCCCCCCCATCATATCCCACACACCCCACCTTTACATTTGCCTCCTTTGCCCACTCCGTCCCAAGTATATGCAATTGAATAAATTATATACAGTAAGTCTCCCATTAAATAAGGATAACATTTTCTTCTTGGGACAATTTTATTTAAGCTTCTTAACCAGGACTACTTATCTGCTCTGACTTGTTGACTTACAACCAAATTTCTAAACTGTAATGTCTGATTGTTACCTGCAACAGGGTTCTCCATTCTATCCTGTCATAATACTCCACACTGCAGGAGCCATTATTTTTATTTTCTTTAATCTTGGGATCCAAACATTGCTACTCCAAACCATGGGCCATACAATAAATGCTTTCCTTATTTTCATTCACAGATAAAGGGACATCCTTTCAGCTAAATGAAACTGTTTTAATATGAATGGCATAACCTTGTGCTTCACTCTAACCCTTAACCCCACACCCCTGTCATTTTTCCTCCATTTTTAATGACCAGAATGTTACCTTCTCTTCTCATGTCTTTTCTTTCCCTCGATTACCCTTCTACACTTTCTCACCCTTTCTCTTCCTTAGTCAGTAAACTGAAATTATTGTACATACTGTAGACTGTAGTTTTTGCACATGCATTGTATTTTATTAACCATTAATGTCCTAGCCATTTCTATGGCAGTTTTGACGTGGATAGATTCATCATAGATTTGTGTACATCACTTAATTCAGAAAGCAGTTCTGTTAAATTTTTGTTTGTGTAAATCCTGCTGCTCTTTTTGTCCTTATTTGTACTTTTACCTATGTCAGGCTTAAAACTGGCCTAAAAATGATTAATGTGGATCTGTCTTACACCAGAGTTGACACATTTGAATAAAATAACATGAAACATCTTTAGGTTATAATCCTCTGTCCCAAGAAGTAAACGTGATCCTTATTTAATGGGAGACTGATTGTATATAATTTATTGGCCCTTTTCTAACAGCCTAATATACCACTGGACACTGTTGGTAGCCTTGCCCCATGTCCATATTACTTACCGGTAGGTCCCATGAACTACCTGTCACCTTATAGGCAGGATCCATGCTCATCCAGTCCAGATGCTCCTGAGCTGCAGGCCTGCCTTTTCTTCTATGACTCACCATCACTAGTTGCTTGCATGATATGTTATTATGGACGATTGACAGGTTTTTCTCCTGCTGAATCCAAATTTTCTATAAAACAGAATGTAGAGTGCTTCAATGGTGCTTTTAAGCATGATAGGACATTCCTCATGACATCATGTATCACTCCTCTCTTCTTTTGTCTTTGAATTTACCCTCTGTCCCTTATTCACCTGTCACTTATGCTATGGTTTCTTTACTGTGAGAGGTTGGATCTGTGCAGTAGAATGTCACTAACCTTTAATCTTCATTTAATTGCCTATAACTTTTTTTTTTCCTCTACTTAGCCTCCCACTAGTTGAATGACTTACCTGGCTGCTCTTTGTTAGTCGGAAAGTGCTGCATCTAGACTGGTATCACCTGAACATTAAAACCAGCTCTTCACTGAGATACTGAAAGATCTGAGGCATTGCTTCCAACTATAAGTGCCTGTTTCTGCTCTTATATTGCACTTTTAATTTGTATTTGCATTCTACTGTCTGAATTGTCTGAAGTGGTTTTTTTGCCATATTTTACTGTATACTGTAGTAGTTCAGCTGCAGTTCCAGGTTTGCTGTTTCTTGATCTGTTTTATAACCTCTGAGCATCAAATTCAAACCACCTTTGTTGGTGAAGACCCTTCTTCACCCTTGTGGGAGGAGAGTGCTGTCTGGGTCCCATTTAATCGAGGGTGACTGGACTAGAGCTCAGAGAGAGCATTCTTATTGGCTAGTTTGAGGTAAAAGCGTTATTTCTTATTTTATTTAAGCCCTGCATTTGCACTTGTTTGCATGTAGTGGTGGTTAATGTTGGTGGTTATAGATGCTAATGTTTTGCTTGTTAAATTTTCCCTTAACAATTTGCTTGTGGTCCTCCAAAGATTTTTCTGGCCCTGCTATAGTGTCAGGTGGAACACTAAGCCTAGCCTCAGAGGTATCAACATACCTCTCACCGAGTAGCTATTCCTAAGTGTGACATCTTTTCCTGACCAGAAAAAATTATCAAACACTATGGATGGAAAATTTCCCACAGTTTCTCTAGCCAGCTTGGTCAACATGGGCATCCTGAGGCAGTGTAGCAACTGCCTCATGTTCACCGACAACACTCTACTCCTAGTCCACACAAACACAACATATGAGAGATGCAACTATATTTAAACCCATTTAGAGACCACAGTGGAACCAAATATCAGATGAAGCAACAACAGATCACACATGACCAGGAATTCTCCAAGCAGTTTTCTAAACAGTAGTATTTTATTCAGATACCTCTCATAGCACTTTAGCTAAAAAGCCTTTTCAGAATATAAAAAACACAAATAATCATCCTTTATAAACAATTTACTCTAATTATTCATTAAAATAAAGTAATTTTATCATTACAAAACATTTACCCAACTAAAACCTTCCAATTACATTCTGTATTAAGTCTCTTAGGGACTAAAGTTTCATTCTTTAATATAAAAATAGATTATTTTTGTAATAGTTTAAGTTTCAAAAGAGAAGTATTGAACCTGTCCACCTTAACCTGTTCTAATATACTGACCTGAAGTCCTTCCACGTTACTACCATGATATTCTTTAAAATGTATAGCAACTGGGCTCTGCATCTTACACTTCTTTATGTCTCTAATATGTTCTAAAATTCTAACTTTGAATGCCCTTTTATTTCATCAACATAATATTTATTACATGGGCATCTAAAAACATAGACAACCCCCTAGTATCCACATGTAAAAATGTTTTGTGTCTCATATTTTCTCCATTAATATATGGGAACAGCCTAACCACAAACTTACAACAGACTTTAAGGCTACTTTCCCTTCCAATATTAACCTTAGAAACTAAAAAGCTACCTCTGTCATATCTCCTATGCTCCTTCTATGCTTGTATGATACACAGGGTCTTTCTAACAGAATATCACAAAATTCCAGAAAGCCCACTCCCCCCCAAAAAAAAAAAATAAATGATTGTACTAGACCTACTGTAAACAAACTGTATTTGGTTACAAAAGAGACTTTCTTCTTATCTGTATGTCCAATGGTACATATTTTCTATAACACCTGGCTATGGGGTTAATACCCGTAGACCTTTGTACCTTTTCAAGACCTTCTATGAACACTTTTTTGTCATAACCTCTTCTTTCAAAC